>NC_057799.1:285428984-285728984 GCF_018294505.1 Triticum aestivum
GACTTGGGGAAGGGGTCGGCCGGCGATGGCGTGCGGCGGCCGGACTCGGCGGCGCGGCTCCGTGCGGGAGGAGGAGAGGCCGCGGGCGGGCCGTCGGCTGGGCCTTCGGCCCAGTCGGCGCGGGCGCGTATTTTTTTTAAAGTTCCATGGAAAATATTGCATAGAAAAATAAATAAAAATCAGAAAAATATGAAATAAATTTTCCCCGTCTAGTTCAAAAATCTAGAATACGGTGAACATTTTTAAAATCAAAAATAAATATTTTTAAAACATGCATTTTTTTAAATGCAATAAAAATTGCAAATAAAATCCAAATAAATTTCAAATAATGATTTTAACATTTTTCCTCTAGTATTTCAATAGTTTTGGAGAAGTCATATTTTCTCCTCTCGTTTATTAAAATGAAATATTTTTCCGGAGAGAAAAATAATTAAGATCCCAATCCTCGTTTGAAAAATCCAATAAGAAAATTCGAGAAAATCCCCAACTCTCTCCGAGGGTCCTTGAGTTGCTTAGGATTTATCGAGGATTTGCCAAAATGCAACAAAACATGATATGCAAATGATGATCTATGTATAACATTCCAAATTGAAAATTTGGGATGTTACACCGGCCAGCCCAACAGTGCGGAGTGCACTGTGCTCGTCGCCATCCCCTTGATCCTGTGCTCGTCTCCGCTCGCCCATAGTGGCCGCGTGACCTCCGTCGCTTTCTCCCCCTCTCACTGACGCCGCTCGTCGCCAGGCGCTGTGGACAGGTGTCCACTGGCGGAGCCCGAAGCACCCTCACCGCTCGCCTATAAATAGAGCCACCCCCAGCCTCCTCGAGCACGATCCAGCACTCACACACACCCCACGATCGAGTAGGAATCCGCAGCCCGGCCGGGCAGGCCTCGGGCCGCCGTCCCCGAGCTCGAGCTCGCCGGCGATCCCCTCTGGTCGCCGCGGTAGCTCCAGCCCCTCCCAGGCCTGGGCGACCCATCCAAGGCCTCCGCCTCTCTCCGGTGAGGCCATCTCGCCCGCTTGGTGCCTCTGAAGTGACCTCTGCTCGCCGTCTTCCTCAACTCGGCGACCTCCACGTTCTGCCTCCGCTTGCGAGCTAGTTTCCGACGTCGTCCGGCCACCCCTAGCCACGCTACGGGTACGGGCAGGTGCGCCATCGTCCCCTCTCTCAATCCCTCCCTCTCGTTTGGGCCAAGGAGCCCTCGTCGCCGGCGAGAGCTCCGGCAAAGCCGCGGCCCTCTCTGTTTCTCTCTCCCTCTTCCCCCACCTGACTAGCGGGGCCCGCTAGTCAGCCACTCAGTACACGCGTGAAGCGGTACGAGTGGTGGCGCCCCTGGGCTTTACGCCTTCGACGTCACCCCCCAGCTGTTTCTTTTTATTCAAATTCATTTATATTCCAGAGAGCTTCAAACAATTTTAACTTTTTAACCATAAGTCCAAATGAGATGATTCTTTTTGCATTGTGTTCTTTGAAAGGAAATCTAACAGCTCACCAAAGGTGAGATTTTTCTGAGCTGTTTAGAATTTCTGGTGAATTTCAGAAGTGTTCTTGATATTCTCTTTTTGTGTTTAAAATTATTTTTAGAAGGTGAGGCTTGTCTTGAGGATCACCAGGAGGCTTGTGAACCTCATCTGCACTAAGGCAAGCCACAACAACATTTTTATGATGCCATTTCAATATTTGTGATTTTCTCACTTAAATGAAATGATTAACCCATGCATTTAAATAATTATTGAATTATTTGTATTCTGTTAAGTACTGGTCAGTTGTTATGCTTGATTTACAGAATAGTTGAAACTAGTTTAAGTGGGTAAAGCAAGTTAAAATTTATTTGAGGTGATGTTAGAAATAATTTTGTTATGCATGTTAGTAATTATTTAAAGCTTTGTGTTTGCATTTGTTAAATTGATAAAAATTTGTTAGAAAATGTTCTGTTAAATACTTGTTTAATCATATTACTTGTCTTACAGAATGTTTGAACCCAACTTAGTGATAAAGAAATTAAGAGTTGTTGATAATGATATCTTTTGGTCAAGCATATGAAAAATTTATCGGAGTTACTTTCTTGCGTAGGAAATTAATAAAACTTGTTGCAAAATATTTTGGTTAAGTTGTGAGTCATTTTGAGCAAGTAGAGTAATATGAGTTGTTGACGTTTATGCTTGGTGTGCATATGGATGACGTCGGTCATTTTTATCAATATGTGATGCATGTGTTGTTTTGCATTTCATGGCATGCTATGACATCGGTCATTTTTAGTTAAAAGTTAATCCTGAATATAACTCAACTTGAATATACCGTTGACTGGGTCATGGTGCCGCTGAATCGAGTTTCTTTCCAGTGCAACTACATTTGCCTTGTGGGAAGGCCTTGATTCGGTCCATTGACACGGCCTCTGGTCGGTGCCTCCATCTAGGGAAGATTATGTCGTGTTTGCCCTGGCCCGGTAAGCACACATAATCTTGTGTGCTCGTTGATGAGATTATGCTACCGAGTCCCCGAGTGGGAGTGTTTTGACCACGACGGTGGTCGGGGTGTCTTTGGTAGACACGGGGCCACCCAGGACCAGCCCGTTGGGGATTTGGGTCGGAGTGGCTGGGAGAGTGCTGTGGCAATGGAGGGGTTTTGTCGGAATGCCGTTGGTCCACCCGAATGGGAATGCGAGGCCATGGGTTCCGTGGTGTGGGTACAGTGTGCTACCTCTGCATAGTGTATAATCTATCGATAGCCGAGTCCACGGTCACGGACACCTCGTACTAGGTCCCACCATGAGTCAACGTTTAATAAAAATTGCACACTAAGCTATGAACTTTGCATTGTCAATGGATGGCAGAAAGGCCATCGAGGTATTTGGGACCAAATGATGGTCGTGGTTGTGATCGCCGTAAGGATCACGAGTTGTTCTTGAGAAAGACCACTATGGTGGTGTGTTTCTGGTCCAGAGATGATCACAGTTGGTAAGCTGTCCTGAGGGACGTTCGGGCTTGATCACAACATGTTGACATAGAATGTTGCATTATTAATAATTGGTTAAATATCATGATATTGTTTGTCATTATGATTATGCTTGTTGTGAGCTTGCAAGTACATTCAATGTACTGACCTAGCGTGTCATGCCAGATTTCGGGAAAGTCTCGTTGGAAAGGAGCGCTGTTCGAGTCTAGATCGTGTCCACATCAGTGTCCCTGTGATATGGAGCTTCCGCTACGACGTTATTCCGCTGCCACGTAGTTGTTCGAGTCGAGGCCCCTTTATGTTCATTAAATAATGTACATATTGTTCCGCCGCACCGAGTGTGCCGCCTGGCCTCGACCACTGTTGTAATATGAACTCTGTTCCGCTAGCATCAATAGCGGTTGTTTTCTGTACCAATATGTTGTGTGTTGCCAGAAGACATGATCTCTGGGCTGGCAATGCAGGGTAAATCGGTCGCTCTGAGCCGGGGTGCCACAACGGTTGGTATTAGAGCCGCACTGACTGTAGGACACGTTTTACATATTCTCTATATTGGTTATGGTTCTTCCATGTAAACAGCTTGACACGTATGATTGAGCCTCATGAATGATAAAAGAGACCTTATTGGTCCTAGTACAACTTTGAGTGTCGTTCTTTCTTCTTTGGCCCTCCGCCTAACAAAAATACATGCAGATGAGCTCGGCTTTCAACTGGGGGCACGGATTTATAATCAAGCCTATTTTGAAGTCTGATAACTGTTCGTTGTCTCGGATATAGCATTATATGCATCAGTTTCGAAATGTGATTTTGGTCAATGATTGGGTTGCCCGGCTCCTATTTCTACCTACTAAGTTCCGCTATGTTCGGCCAGGAGCGTAAAGGGAGAACCATTGCGATTGTACTTCCAACTCGAATGGTCAAGTACCTCAGTGGAGAAAGCCAAAAATCGACTGTCACAATAAGTGCAAACTGGTCGGCAATCCGAAGACAGTGTCAAACTAAAAGTCGCTAGGGTTTATGCCGTGATAAACGAAGGGTCCTTGTTATAAGGACCGAGGTGTTAAGCTAGGTGCACCTCAGCTACGCCGATCACCGCTATAGGAGGGGCTAGATAAACTACACCACAAGTCGAGCTCCTATGACTAAGTGAAAGTTATCATGCCTTTATAGTCTGATTGCCTAGTTTCTCTAAACACGCCACCGCCTCTGGGCCCCGAGACGTCGGCTAAGGGTGTACGTGTTTTAAAGGAACAGCCCGTGTAGCATCTACACGGGGGCCAAAGCCGATGACTGTCCGGTTTTGGATCAAGAACGGCTGCACAGGAAGAACAAAAAAATCAGATAAAAACAACCATTTAACAAAATATAAATTGTTTTATACACATTCTCCTCGGCACACCAGGGGAAATTCAGAACATGAGCTCTTCTTACATTGGGCCTCGGTCACCCAAGCACCTTCATGCACTTTGGCCAAGAACTATTCTGGGGCCCGATCCTTTCCCGCTGGATGTCCAGAGGCGATGTCCAGCAGCTTCATTATTGGGAAATACGCCATTGTAGACGCATATGCCCTTTCTACCCCTCTAGATAGGCTGACCACTTCCACTTCTCCACCTGGGGGCTGGTCTCTTGAAGCTTGCTCACCAGGAGAAAGAAGCTTGTCGGCATTGGCTAGCCCTGCTTCATCTGATGGTTCAGCAGCGGCAGGTGCTTGGGTGCCTCGAACTAGGCCCAGAAGGTATTATCCTTGGACTTGTCAGGGTGGGCGGCAAAATAGGTGCCGCCATCCGAGGCACTCCGCGGTAGGCCCCTAAAGGCCCCGGAAGGGTGCCAGACTTGCGTAATATTAGCAACTCGACTGTCATAAAAAATGCAGCGAAGCAGGTAGGGTGATGAGGACATGGCTATCTTGTATGTGATCACAAATATTGCATATGATTATTTATTTGAGGTGATTTCTGATAGTAGTTATGCAATAAGTGATTTATGTTATACAGAACAAAAGTACTTAACCACTTTTTGTTTCATGCCTAATTGCAGAACTACCGGACACTTGTACAAACCACATATGAAGATAAGGGAAAAATATATGTTTAGGTGTTGTTCAAGAAGTTCTCTCATGTCACTTTTATCCCAAGAGAAGATAGAGTCCAAGTCTCTCACGTTATGGACTCAGATTCAGACTTCACAGACATACCTAACTCAAAATGCCAAGAAAATTTGCATCTGGACTACGAATTGGGTGATTCATTATTTGTTGGAAAGTTTTTTTAGTACTTTCCAACCCAATTAGATTCCCCTTCAAATTCGCCCGGAGCATGGAGATATTGACGAAACAATCTGATGCTACAGTAGAATCTGAGTCAAGTTACAAGTGCAAAGGTGTTGCCTCAGCTCCACTTGGGCCCATGGGCCTTGTACGACCTAGGCTTTGTGTTAGGCTGCCTTGGGACGTCCTACCACCTCATTGGCCACCGCCCCTTCCTCCTATATAAGTAGACAATCTAGTAGCTTTTTCCTTGGGATTTGTTTAGTTAAAAGTTAGCCAACAGAACTTCGTGTACTTCGTTTGTGTCCAAACACCAGACCAAGACCACTTTCGGATACCCACTTTTATTAGTACTTCATATGTACTCACAATATTCAGATTGCATTGTGATATTCTTGCCTGTTCTTCCATTGCATGCAAGAATAGACCTTCGTGATCGGGCTGATCATGCTTCTGGCATAGTCCGTAACCTCAGGAGATTGGTTTAGCGATCCCTAATGCACAACGTCATGCACATTTGTAGTCGGATGATCAAAGTCGCCTCCAGCAAATCGATAGTTATCATCTCAGATAGGGATCCTCGCCTTTATCAAGTGGTATCAGTTTTCAGCTTGCTCAGTGAGAATTTTGAGCTATAAATAGATTAGATTTTATTCTTACCTATTGTCCAAGACAAGGCCATAAAAAGTTAGATCTGTTGATCCTTTGTCCAAGACAGTCTGAGTCTTTGCAATTTTCTTTTTATTGCTTGCATAGTTGAATCATTGGTTGCATCATCGTGTCGAGTTGCTAGTCTTAGTATCTAGTTCCTTTACAGTTTTGAGTTTTATTCACATTAGTCACGCCACTGTTGCATCATTATCTCTTCTGCTGTCCACCACTCCATCCATCAATTTCCACCACGTCCTACCCATCGTTCACTGTCATAATCATAATTGAGGTCGTTCGCATCTTCGCTTGATCCAATCTGCATCTTCTCTAGTTTGTTTTGGAATGAGAGAGAAAAAAGATAGAAAACTTTAAAAAGGTCATAAATAAAATAAAAGAAAAAAAGTGAGACAAAAAAGTTAGAGAAAAGAACCAATTTCAGATATATCTTGACTTAATCTCGTACCTGAATTCGGGTTGGAATCTGTTTTGCCCACTGTTCAGTAAAATAGACATATTGTCATACGAAGTCCATTTTGGCTCCACAAGTACTCGAATTAAAGTTGTCGACGAGCCGCATCTGAATAGTTCATAAAGCAGATTCATTATTTTGACTTCCAAATCAGCTTCTAAATAGGACCTTTTTGCCTTTGAAGTTCACGAACACAATTTCTCGTTATTTTTCAGGCCAGTTCTAGAATTTTTTAACTCCTGGTACGAACTCGGAATTGAGTGATTCTTAAAGCATTGAAGAGCTTGAGTTAGTAGCATTCTTGAGAAAAATTATCAAAAAAAATTGCATAGACTTTTCCGGAGGAAAGTTGGAGATATAGTTTTTGATATGTCCTGCTTCGCGATTGCTTCTCGTCATTATCTTTACTACCATTGTGAACTTCACTTATATCTTGCTTCCAGAGCTACTTCATATCCTTTATTGCTGCTAGTTGTGCTACGCCGTGACCATATTAGTGTTCTAGGTTCGCATCTCTAGTCCGGTCTAGCCTAGGACCAGCACAGTACCGATGTTGAGCGTTTATTCAACATTGAATCTCTGAATTGATTATTGCTAATCTTTTGCTAGCATATATTTAAGCCTTCCAATATCCACATATTTCTACACCGTGTATATGAACATTCCCCTGGCAATCGTGGTACTCAATCTTCGGAGTTATTTGACACCGTTGGTTGCCTGGCACCACATGTTGCATGGTAAGAACTTGTAAGATATTGCTATTTGCTCTACTGTGAGTGCTTTACCACCACATCCTAGAAGTTCGTAGGAACACTATCCTTGAATTTTGTTTCTTGTTTCTACTAATCATGATAGGTTCCAGAGATAGCAGTTATTTGACAACGGACACATCTTCACCACCATGAGAGGTGCGACAACACACAGAAGCATATGGTCAGGTTGTCTCTTTACCGCAATTTGAGGGTAGATTTAATCCTGCTATTTTTCTTGCTTGGGAGCTTGAGGTAGAACAAATTTTTGCTAGCCATGATTTTTCTGACCTTGAGAAAGTATGATCTGCCACTCAAGAATACTGGTTTTGCTTCCGATTGGTGGAGTATGTATCATACGAAAAATATTGATAGTCAACCCACAAGTTGGAAAGATTTGCAAGCTGTAATGAGGCAACAATTTCTTGCAAATGTTAACGCCCACACGTGTGGCACGAAGCAACATGGCCCAAACACCTCCATTACCATCCATTTTTGCCACGTCAAAACATATGACATTAGCAGGAGTCTTTTTGGTTTTTGAGTTAAAAATGTTTTATCTCCTAATTAAAAAATTCAATGAAAAATCCGTTTTCACCATTAAATCTGTCTTGACGAGATCTTCAAAACTAGATCCTATGTTGATATGTTTCGACGAAAAAAATTGGCCGAAAGTTGCCATGATGTTTACACAGTAGTTTCCATAGTGTTTATGCTAAAGTTGCCATGACATGTTTTATCTCTTTTTTTCTTCTAGATTTAAAGCTATCGTTGTATTTTCAACTACTTTTTACACCAATATTTATTCATTGACCATGGCAATTTTTAGTAATTAACCACGACAAATTTAATGCATGGATCATGGCAAATTTTAGTAACCCATCATGGCAAATTTAGTTTATAGATCATGGCAATTTTAGTATTTTGACCATCGCAATTCCAGTACTTTGACCATGGAAATTATGTATGAACCATGGAAAATTTAAGTGCATGTATCATGGTAGATTTAAGTAATTCACCATGGGAATTTTAGTTTATGGTTCATGGCAATTCTAGTTTCTTAATTCCCCGTTTTATAGTATGACAAAATTTCCTTTTAAAGGTACAAGAAAAAATAGCTGAAACATATCATGGCAACTTTAGTGTAAATACCATGCCAATTCATGTGCAATTGACATGGCAACTTTTAACCCAAAAAAATTCATAGAAACATATTGATATGAGATCTAGTTTCGAAGATCTCGACACGATGGATTTAATGGTGAAAACAGATCTTCAATCGGATTTTTCATTTAAGAGATAAAATATTTTAAAAATTGGAAATCCAAAAAGATTTCCACATGCATGCATGCATGCGGTGACGTGGCGTAATCTGCATGTTATAGGGCGTGTGGGTGCGTGTTGCTCCCACCACACGTGTGGGTGTCATCAGCATCCCATTTTTTCCTCCTTACTATCATCGTGAATTGCATCACAAATTGGAACAAGTAAAACAAGGCAGTAAAACTATTCATACTTACTACCAAGATTTCAAATCTTACATGCATCACTGTGACATAGAAGAATCCGAGGATGATACAAAGAATAGATTTTCGTGGTTTGAACCATGACATTCATGCAAGATTTCAGTATATTCCTCATTGCATTACTGGTATATATGTTCATGCTTGTACCTTTGAGGGACAAATGCAGGAAGATGCATTGGGAGACTACGATAACTACTATTTTAGTTTGTGCTCACCACCACTGATTGTATCCTCCCTCGATGCACCTGCTAGAGCAGCCACACCTTAGCTTGCGAGCGTGACATCGCCTCAAGTCTATGGTACATTACCATCATCCGTACCTACATCATCTAAGTCATTGCGACAAGGTAACACTAAAGGGATTGGTGACATAAGGCTTCATGTAAGAGCAATGGCCCAATTAACTACATGCCTTTTATTTTATTGCGAGAGTAGCTGCCCAGTCCTAGTAGCGAGAATTAGTGCGCATGAGTTTGATTAGACGGCCGAAAACGCCTAAAACTGAAGATCCGACGGCCAAGAATGCTAATGGTCTGAGATGGCTGGAAAAGTGCTCAGTTTTAATGTATCTAAATTATAGTGTTAGAGTATACATGTACTCATTATCGCATGTGCTCCCACCTTTACTTGTACGTAGCACATACGCTCGGTAGTTGAGATACGATCTTGTTGTCTGCCCTCTTTTATAGTGGTGCACGATCCCAGGTCGTGGAACTCCCCCATGATCTCCAGGCGGAGCTGTAAACTGCATATAATCCCCTGCCCATGAGGCTAACGAATGTGTGGTGTGTTTCCCCCTAATCCTCTCTCAAACATGGTATCAGATACTCCCGATCCCGCTCCCGCCGCAATGGAGCACGCCGACAGCGACGCAGTCCCTCATGTTGTCCCCCTCGCCACTGCTCCACCTACTACTGTAGTCGTCCCTGTGGCCACGACCATGGCCATCGCCCTAGCACCATCTGCTAGTGTTGCCGCTGCTGCAATCGTCCCTGCTGCCATGGCCGTGGCCGCCGCCCCAACACCACCTGTTGCTCTGCCTGCGCCAGCCATGGTGGCCGTGGCGCCTCCTCCTTCCTCCATCCCCTCGTTGGTTCTTCAAACCGTCGACATCCGCCGCCATGTCCCAATCACGCTGGACCTCCTCGCCGGCAACTACTCCTCATGGTGCCGCGACTTCAACACGGTCATAGGGATGTTTAGGCTCTGCGATCATGTCGATCCCAAGGCGCTACCATGTCTCGACCACCCCGAGTGGCTCATGGCCGACCATGTCGTCGTGCACTGGCTCTACACCACCATCTCGTCGGAGCTCCTCAATGCTGTCATGCAGCCCGAAGACACGGCGATCATTGTGTGGACCGCCATCGACAGCCTGTTCTGTGACAACCACCTCACCCGCGCCGTCTACGTCGACGCCGAGTACCACGCCGCCGTCCAGGGTGAAATGTCGGTCATGCAGTACTACACCAAGATCAAGAACTTCACCGACCAACTCCGGGACATGGGCCAGCCGGTCACTGACACGTACCAAGTCTTCCATGCGGACTCAGCTGTCAGTACCACTCCGTCATTCCCCATGTGGTGTTGTAGGTACCCCTTCCATCCTTCCTTCAGGTGCGCTCCTTCCTGCTTTTGGAGGAACACCGCGCCGAGCAGTCTGCTCGGTTGCAGTCCACCCATGCCCTGGTCGCTGGTCGTGTCTCTCCACTGACACCACCGCCCCCTGCGACCAGCAACAGCAACCCGCAAGGGCGCGGGCGCAGGCGCCGCCATGGCCGTGGCAATGGAGGCTAGGGCGCCCACGTCGCTCCCTCACCGTCACCAGCGCCGCGCCCTCCGACCATCCCCACCCCTGCACCAGACACCAACTCCTGGACCAGCCTCGTCAAGGTGTGGCCCGTGGCCTGGCGCACACCCTGCGCTAGAGTTCTCGACCATCTTCCTCCGGCACATCACATGAGTGGTACCTCGACTCAGGGGCAGCCTCGCACATGTCTCCGTCTCCTGCTAACCTCCTCTCTGTCCACCCCTCTCGACCCACCTCTCACGTCGTTGTTGGCAGCAAGGAGTGCCTACCCATTACCCACATGGGCACCGGCTCCCTGATCGGCGGCACCTCGCCGATCCAGCTCAGCAATGTCATCTTTGTCCTTCCCTCATTAAGAATCTCCTTTCTATTCGTCAACTCTGCCGAGATAACCCAGTAACTTTTGAATTTGACGCATGCGGTTTCTCTGTCAAGGACCTTCGAGCCAGGGTGGCAATCCTCCGATGTGATTCCGGCGGTGATATGTACCTCGTGGGCCTATCACAACCCTCTTCGTCTTAGTTCGCTGGCGTTGCCGTCACCGACCTGTGGCACTAGAGGTTTGGTCACGCCGGCGCGTCCTCGCCGCGTCACCTCCCACTGCACCTGTCGCCTGAACTCAGCAAGTCGCACTCGCATATGTGAAGGAAATATGCCCTAGAGGCAATAATAAAGTTGTTATTTATATTTCCTTATATCATGATAAATGTTTATTATTCATGCTAGAATTTTATTAACCGGAAACTTGATACATGTGTGAATACATAGACAAAACATAGTGTCCCTAGTATGCCTCTACTAGACTAGCTCGTTAATCAAAGATGGTTAAGTTTCCTGACCATGGACATGAGTTGTCATTCGATGAATGGGATCACATCATTCTTCTAATGATGTGATGGACAAGACCCATCTGTTAGCTTAGCATAATGATCATTCAGTTTTATTGCCATAGCTTTCTTCATGTCATATACATATTCATTTGACTATGAGATTATGCAACTCCCGGATACTGGAGGAATGCCTTGTGTGCTATCAGACGTCACAACGTAACTGGGTGATTATAAAGATTCTCTACAGGTATCTCCGAAGGTGTTTGTTGGGTTGGCATGGATCGAGATTAGGATTTGTCACTCCGAGTATCGGAGAGGTATCTCTGGGCCCTCTCGGTAATGCACATCATAATAAGCCTTGCAAGCAATGTGACTAATGAGTTAGTTGCGGGATGATGCATTACGGAATGAGTAAAGAGACTTGCCGGTAACGAAATTGAACTAGGTATGAAGATACCGACGATCGAATCTCGGGCAAGTAGCATACCCATGACAAAGGGAATGACATATGTTGTCATTACGGTTTGACCGATAAAGATATTCGTAGAATATGTGGGAACCAATATGAGCATCCAGGTTCCGCTATTGGTTATTGATCGGAGAGGTGTCTCGGTCATGTCTAAATAGTTCTCGAACCTGTAGGGTCCGCACGCTTAACGTTCGATGATGATAACCCACAAGTATAGAGGATCGCAACAGTTTTCGAGGGTAGAGTATTCAACCCAAATTTATTTCGACACAAGGGGAGCCAAAGTATATTCTCAAGTATTAGCAGTTCAGTTGTTAATTCAACCACACCTGAAAGACTTAATATCTGCAGCAAAGTATTTAGTAGCAAAGTAGTATGAAGTAACGGTAACAATGGCAAAAGTAACAATAGCAGTTTTTGTAGCAATCGTAACAGTGGCAACGGAAAAGTAACTAAGCAAAGATCAATATGTGAAAAGCTCATAGGCAATGGATCAATGATGGATAATTATGTTGGATGCGATTCCTCATGCAACAGGTATAACATAGGGTGACACAGAACTAGCTCCAGTTCATCAATGTAATGTAGGCATGTATTCTGAATATAGTCATACATGCTTATGGAAAAGAACTTGCATGACATCTTTTGTCCTACCCTCCCGTGGCAGCGGGGTCCTATTGGAAACTAAGGGATATTAAGGCCTCCTTTTAATAGAGTACCGGACCAAAGCATTAACACTTGGTGAATACATGAACTTCTCATACTATAGTCATCACCGGGAGTGGTCCCGATTATTGTCACTTCGGGGTTGCCGGATCATAACACAAAGTAGGTGACTATTGACTTTTAAGATAGGATCAAGAACTCACATATATTCATGAAAACATAATAGGTTCAGATCTGAAATCATGGCACTCGGGCCTTGTGACAAGCATTAAGCATAGCAAAGTCATAGAAACATCAAGCTTAGAACATAATGGATACTAGGGATCAAACCCTAACAAAACTAACTCGATTACATGGTCAATCTCATCCAACCCATCACCGTCCAGCAAGCCTACGATGAGATTACTCACGCACGGCGGTGAGCATCATGAAATTGGTGATGGAGGATGGTTGATGATGACGACGGCGACGGATTCCCCTCTCCGGAGCCCCGAACGGACTCCAGATCAGCCCTCCCGAGGAAGATTAGGGCTTGGCGGCGGCTCCGTATCATAAAACGCGATGAATCCTTCACTCTGATTTTTTCTCCCCGAACGTGAATATATGGAGTTGGGGTTGAGGTCGGTGGAGTCCCAGGGGGCCCACGAGGCAGGGGGCGCGCCCCAGGGGGGCGCGCCCTGCACCCTCGTGGATAGGGTGTGGGCCCCCTGATGTTGATTCTTTCGCCAGTATTTTTCATTAATTCCAAAACGTGTCTCCGTGGATTTCCAGGTCATTTCGAGAACTTTTATTTTTGCACAAAAATAACACCATGGCAGTTCTGCTGAAAACAGCGTCAGTCTAGGTTAGTTCCATTCAAATCATGCAAGTTAGAGTCCAAAACAAGGGCAAAAGTGTCGGCGTTCTGGGAACGGGGGTCCCCAGACTTGCCTGCCTGTGGCCCACGGCGTGGCTAAGTTAGCGGGCCGTACGGCCCACCTTCATCAACAAAGCATCCAAGACCCTCGCGAGGGGCCAAGCCTCGCGAGGCGGACGACGCGAGACCTCCTCAGGAGTGGCCTAGCCAGGCAGGCTCACGAGGAGCGGAGATATCAAGGCGGGGCAAACCTCACGAGGCTCTCGTGACGTGAGCCATGACGATCAGCACGAGGCGGGCGCCAGCGCACACAGCGTCCTTGTTTCGTCTTTGGTGCTAAGGAGGCAAGCGCAGGCAAGGAGTACCGAGGCATCATGCAAAGGTTGCCATATCGGTGCAACGAGACCAAGACCCGAATGACGGCAGGACGGAGATCATCGTGGAGCCCAAGACGGCATCACCACCAGAGCCTTTCGCAGGCGAAGACCACTTTTGTCAGGATAGCTTGTACTAGCTGTCCCCCTTCAAATTTTCCCGCCGTTGTTGGCTCCCTTCCCGCTCAATATTTGGGAAGAGGACCAGGGCCTATATAAGTAGAACTAGCCACCACAGTAGGGGGCATCGGGTCTCGAACTCACCGAGTCCTCACCCACACAAGTTCGTTGAGCACAAGAACACCTCAACCTCAGGAAGTTGTTCTTCCCCTTGTACTGTTCATCATCAGCCCAAGAGGCAATCCACCACCACCACACTGGAGTAGGGTATTACACCACAATGGTGGCCCGAACCAGTATAATTCTCGTGTCTTTCTGTGTTGCGAGTTCGTCGAGTTCGTCCGCGAGATCTTAGCGAGCTAGGGCGTGGATCGGTAGGAGGGAAAGACTTCGCGCGCACCCCAGAGTTCGAACCTTAAGGGTTTGCCGGAACCCCACATCCGACATTTGGCGCGCCAGGTAAGGGTGCGTCATAGCTCCTCTCCACCAGCCTGCGCCCCGCGCTGCCGCGCTTCGCCCCCATGGCAGGTGCCCCGCCATCCACCTCTGCAGCCGACATCGACAGCGGGGCGTCTGGGTACCGAGCCCTGGCCCCCGCCCTACGGCGGGTGCGGCGGCCGACCAAGTTCAAGCCAGAGATGCCGCCGCGCTACGACGGCGCGGCAGACCTGTCGCCGTTCCTGCTGGCGTACGAGGAGGCTGCCCTCGAGGCCGGAGGCGACGACAAGATCATGGCCAACTGGTTCCCCATGGCCCTTGCCGGCGAGCCACGCGCCTGGCTGCTCAACCTCCCTGGATCCACGGTGACGTCCTGGGGGGAGCTCCACGACCTCTTCGCTGCCCGCTACGCGGTGCCGGCGCACCACGCAGTCACGGCCCTGCTGGGCGGCTCTCAAGCACTGCCTTCAGATTGCCACGTCAAGCCGTTCCTCCGTCAGATCGGGGCCACCTCCAAGCGCCCGGGGGCTCCGCCGGGTTGGGCTGCGCCAGAGGCCGACCTCACTTTCGGCTCAGAAGACCACCCCGACTCCACCGCCGGCTCGGGCATGCTCCCAATGCTCTGCACGCCCACCATCTGCAACGTGGCCGTTACCAAGACCCTCATCGACGGCGGTGCCGGCCTCAACTTGCTCTCCGTGGAAGCCTTCAGCCTTCTTCACGTGTCGCTCGAGCGGCTCAGCCTCAGCAAGCCCTTCTCAGGAGTTGGAGGTGGAGCTGCCCACTCTTTGGGGTAGATCCGCCTCCCCATCACCTTCGGCACACGCGACAACTACCACACCGAGCTGGTAGACTTCGACATCGCCCGCATCGGTCTCCCGTACAACGCCATCCTCGGGTACCCAGCACTCGCTCAGTTCATGGCGGCGACTCACCCGGCCTACAACCTCATGAAGATGCCTGGGAGCGAAGGCGTCCTCACCATCAAGGGGACACTAAGGAGGCCGTGACGGCACTCAGGCTTGCCTTCAAGACCGCGGCGGCAGCACAGCCCGCCTGCGTCGGTACCCCCAAGGCCAAGGAGGCCGCGCCTACCAAGAAGAAGCAGTTGTTGACCCAAGACAAGGCGAAAACCAAACAGGTGCTGGTCAACGAGGACGGGGCTTCGGGAGCCACCTTTACCATAGGCGCCGGCCTCGACCCGGGTCAAGAGGAGGCCTTGGTGAGGTTCTTGCGCGCAAACAAGGAGATATTCGCGTGGGAGCCCAATCAGCTGGTAGGGGTCCCGAGGGAGGTGATTCAGCATCATCTTAGGGTATGCCCCAACATACGCCCCGTGAAGCAGCGAGTGAGACGGCAGTCCACTGAGAAGCAGGCCTTCATCGTCCAGGAGACCCGCAAGCTGGAGGCGGCGAGTGCCATTCGCGAAGTTCGACATCCCGAATGGCTGGCGAACCCCGTCGTAGTGCCGAAGAAGGGAGGGAAGGAACGGATGTGCGTCGACTTCACCAACCTTAATAAAGCCTGCCCCCAAGATCCGTTCCCACTCCCGCGCATCGACCAGATCGTCGACTCCACCGCCGAGTGCGGCCTGTTGTGCTTCATGGATGCGTTCTTAGGGTATCATCAGATCAAGATGGCGGTGGAAGATGTGGAGAAGACAGCCTTCCTGACACCATGTGGGGTGTACTGCTACACCTGCATGCCCTTCGGGCTGCGCAACGCGGGCGCGACTTTTCAGCGGCTAATGCACATCACCCTCGGGCGGCAACTCGGGAGAAACACAGAGGCCTACGTTGACGACATAGTGGTAAAGTCTCGCGAGGCGAGGACATTGATTCAAGACTTGGAGCAGACCTTCGAGAGCATGCGCCAAGTGAACTTGAGGCTTAACCCAGAGAAGTGCGTGTTCGGCGTCCCCTCCGGCAAGCTGCTGGGATTCCTCGTATCCCACAGAGGGATCGAGGCGAACCCGGAGAAAATCAAGGCCATCGAGGACATGAGCCCACCACAGACCCTCAAAGAGATGCAGAAGCTAGCAGGGCGGGTGACCGCATTGGGGCGTTTCATCTCCAAGCTGGGAGAGCGCGCCTTACCCTTCTTCAAGCTCATGAAGAAGAAGGGCCCGTTCGAGTGGACCCCGGAGGCCGACGAAGCCTTCCGAGACCTCAAGAAATACCTTACCAGCCCTCCGGTGATGGTGGCACCGCGGCCTCTCGAGCCCCTAGTACTCTACCTTGCCGCCACCCCATACTCCGCCAGCGCAGCGCTGGTGGCGGTTCGGGAGGAGCGCCAAGCTAAGGTCGCGCTGCACCAAGCCGGAGCTAAAGTGGTGCAAGGCGTAGCAAAGGCCTCAGCGACAGAAGACCAAGCTCGGCAGGACAACGTCGCAGAAACTCCTGAAGGCAGTCAGGTCTCAGGAACCTCTCCACCTCAGGGGATGCCCCAATCTCCGCAGGACCCGGGCCTTGACAGTGCGCCAGCCCTCGTCGAACACCCGGTGTACTTCGTTAGCACCGTGCTGCGGGACGCAAGGGCACCCTACCCCATGCCCCAGAAACTCCTGCTCGCACTCTTAGTGGCCTCACGCAAGCTGCGACACTACTTCCAGGGGCACCCCATCAAGGTTGTCTCGGCCTACCCATTGGAGAGGGTGCTCAGGAGCCCCAACTCAGCTGGGAGGGTCGCTGAGTGGAACATCGAGCTGCAAGCATTCCAGTTGGAGTTCAGCACGACCAGGGTCATCAAGGGGGCCGCGCTCGCTGATTTTGTGGCAGAATGGACGGATGCCCTGACACTCGAGGAAGGCGAAGACCGGTCCACCTCACCTGGGAGCGAGGCTCCAGACGGCTGGGTCATGTATTTCGATGGCGCCTTCACGCACCAAGGCACGGGGGCTGGAGCAGTGCTCATCTCGCCCACTCAGGACAAGCTCTATTACGCCGTGCAACTCTGCTTTCAGCACAGCGAGAAGGTCTCCAACAATATCGCATAATACGAAGGCCTCATAGCCGGCCTGAAGGCTGCGACAGCTCTAGGGGTGAAGCGCCTTGCCGTCAGAGGCGACTCCCAGCTCCTCGTCAACTTCTCCAACAAGGTATACGAGCCGAAGGACGAGCATATGGAGGCGTACCTCGCGGAGGTGCATAAGATGGAAAAGCAGTTCTCAGGCCTGGAGCTGCAGCACGTGCCCCGGGGCACCAACAAGGAAGCCGAGGATATCGCCAAGAGAGCATCCAAGCGGCAACCGCAAGAGCCCCGCGTCTTTGAGGAGCGGCTCTTCAAGCCATCAGCTACACCACTGCTTTCAAGCACAACTCAGCCTCGGGAGGAGCTCCCACAGCCTCTAGCCACGGGAGCCCCAGCCTATGGCCCGACCTCGGGAGCTCGGCTGCTCTTGGCACTCGAGCCCCAGGAGGAATGCTGGACCAAGGAATTCAAGGAGTACCTGATGCAAGGGACGCTGCCAGAGAAGGAAGAGGACGCGGAGCGCGTGGCCCGGCAGGCCACGGCATACTGTATCCAAGACGGCAAGTTATACAGGAAACGACCGAACGATGTCACGCTCCGCTGCATCTCCAGCGATCAAGGCAGGGAGTTGCTGGTTGACATACACGGTGGGAACTGTGGGCACCATTCGTCGTCACGGACCCTCGTCGGCAAGGTATTCCGCAGTGGATTCTACTGGCCTACAGCACTCAACGACGCAGACGAGCTGGTGAAGTCCCGCGAAGCTTGCCAATTCCACACCAAGCAAATTCACCAGCCAGCTCAGGGCCTCCAGACCATCCCGCTCACGTGGCCGTTCGCGGTCTGGGGGCTGGACATCTTAGGCCCATTCCCTCAGGCGCCAGGGGGCTACCGCTATCTCTACGTCGCCGTTGACAAGTTCACGAAGTGGGCGGAAGTGGAAGCCATCCGCACCATCCCTGCCGGCTCTGCTGTCAAGTTCATCAAGGGCCTCGTGAGCCGCTTCGGGGTCCCCAACCGCATCATCACAGATAACGGCTCACAGTTTACTAGTAACCTCTTCAAAACCTACTGTGCTAACCTTGGAACGCAGATCTACTACGCTTCGGTGGCACACCCCAGGAGCAATGGTCAGGCCGAACGCGCCAACGCGGAGGTCCTGAGGGGCCTCAAGACCAGGACCTTCAAGAAGAAGCTGGAGGCCTGCGGCAGGGGCTGGCACAACGAGCTCCAGTCCGTGTTGTGGTCCATCCGCAACACCGCCACCAAGCCAACGGGCGAGACTCCATTCTTCCTCGTCTACGGAGCTGAAGCAGTCCTTCCTCACGAGGTCAAGCATCGCTCCGCACGGGTCCTGGCGTTCGACGAAACGCAGCAGGACGCCACGCGGGGGATGGATCTCGTACTCGGGGAGGAACACCGTCGCGAGGCTGCATTGAGGGCGGCAAGGTACCAACAAGCGCTGCGGCGATACCACTGCCGCAACATCCGCTCCAGGACGCTCGAGGTGGGCGATCTTGTCCTGAGGCGGGTCCTCTCCAGGGAAGGGCTGCACAAGCTTTCGCCCATGTGGGAGGGCCCGTTCAGGGTCGTCCATGTCTCCAGGCCTAGTGCAGCGTGCCTGGAGACGCAAGACGGGGTGCCCATCCAGAACGCCTGGAACATCCAGCACCTCGGGAAGTTCTACCCATGAAGCAAGGCCCAGAGCCTGTGAAGAAAGGCCCAGAGCCTGCGAAGAAGGCCCGGTGCCTGTGAAGCTCGCCGCCCGTGACACTCTCACGTAATAATGAGTTGGGGCTGTACACGCCCCGGAGTCTCAGGAGCGCCGGCCTCAGGCCCTGGGGCTCCCGCCCACGCCTAGTGGCAGCACTTAGCTCCGCGCTGGTGAGAAGACTTGAAGACTAGACTAGGTGCCGGACGCAGCTTTTCATTTGCTTTCCGTGGTTGGCTCGCTTTTTCTTAAATCGAAACTCGCCTTTGGTGTTCCTTGCTAGTTCGGTTCCCTCGCCTCTTACTGCATTTTCCGGCTCTGGTTCGTCCATGTTCTTTCTCTCGCATACCTCACGAGGGGGCTAGGCAGGTGCCCTCGTGAGCATTTCTCTCCTCTCTGCCTTCTCGCGAGCCACCCTCGCGCGAACCCAAAAGCTGGCGCACCCCTCCTAGTCCGTGCCCCACGGGTACCGCGATGCAAAGCGCCAGGTCAAGGCATGGGTGAATGCCGAATCTCTTAGCGCATCTCCTAACGAATTTTTGCAGTTCCTGAGCAAGCAGGTCAAGATGGGCACGAGGAAATAAACGTCTCGCAAGGAGGAGGCGCCCTGAACGCACCAGGTTAAGTTATCTTTGCGCAAAATGGCCACGCAGCACTGAAACAATAAGTGTAGCATACTGGTTGATAGGTTATGGTTCGATACATGCCCCTCTGGGCCCATGCCGGTTTCATTTCGATGCAGGAAGGGAAAGGGAAACATAACAAAAGCGACGCTCGCCCCTGCAGCAGCCGACGGGGGCAGGGTCACGACGACGTCTCGGGTCTAGTCGGACCCCTCTTCGCGCTTCACCGATGCGCGGCGACGAGGTGACCCGCTACCACCTTCGAAGCGGGCGCGGCGGCGTGGCGACTGATCAAGGCCACCGCTGCTGGAACTGTCGCCAAGGGAGGAGTCACCATAGCCAGACGAGGCGCGACCGGCGGGTTCATCCTCCTCCTCGTCCCGACCATCGCCAAGGCCGAGCACCTCCTCACCGTCGTTCACCTCGGGGCAGCATCCGGCGCGACGACCGTCTTCCCCGAACACCCTCACGAAGAGGAACTTCAAGTGGAGGGTGCACCGCCTGCCCAGGCCGCGCGCGCGGGTAAACGTCTGCCAACCGCGGGCCAGAGCTATGTCGCCCGCAGTGGAGACCTCGACCGCGACCCAAGAAGCTCGGCTGCAGCAACCGTCCGCCTGCAACCAAAGCCCGCCGGGACCGGAGGCCGGCAGCTCATCGGCAAAGAAGCGAGGGAGCCAGAGCCAATTGTCGGCCGGATTCTCCGACCAGACAACAAACTCCAGCAACACCTCTGACGCATGGAACCGCGGATAGGGAGGTCGCGCAACCATGGTGCGCCTCCTTTCGTCGACAGGACTGACGTGACCCGAGCGACTCCTGCCACGCATCGCGGCGCCGCCCCGGGAGCCGGGGGTCGCGGCATGCTTGCGGGGACGGCCACGTCCTCGCTTGGGCGCCGGGGAGCCGGGCCCCTCCCGAGAGGCCTTGCCCTTCTCCGCAGCAGAGAACCTCTTCGGCGGCGACATTGTCACTAGCAGTGGAGCGAGGAGGAAGAAGCAAGCAAGCACGGAAGAGATGGGCGACGGGGGCTCCGCCCCCCTCCCCATTTATAGCAAAAGAAGGCCAACCGGCGCCTCCCACGATCACAGGTAATGATGGTTTTCCTTGCATGTCGCAGGGACTTGTCAAGTCGTGTAGTTGCCGAGGCAGCGTGGGGAAGCGGAGACGCCCACGTCCAATCAACCGCCACGCGTCAACCGAGGCCACATGCTTTGGGGGCCCGCGGCGCTCCGTACTTGACCCTTGGCTTCGCCGCGAAGCCAAGCTCGAGTGCACCTTGGGCCCGGGGGCTACTGTCGGCGTTCTGGGAACGGGGGTCCCCAGACTTGCCTGCCTGCGGCCCACGGCGTGGCTAAGTCAGCGGGTCGTACGGCCCACCTTCATCAACAAAGCATCCAAGACCCTCGCGAGGCGAACGACGCAAGACCACCTCAGGAGTGGCCTAGCCAGGCAGGCTCACGAGGAGCGGAGATATCAAGGCGGGGCAAACCTCATGAGGCTCTCGTGACGTGAGCCATGACAATCAGCACCAGGCGGGCGCCAGCGCACGCAGCGTCCTTGTTTCCTCTTTGGTGCTAAGGAGGCAAGCGCAGGCAAGGAGTACCGAGGCATCAGGCAAAGGTTGCCATATCGGTACAACGAGACCAAGACCCGAAGGACGGCAGGACGGAGGTCATCGTGGAGCCCAAGACGGCGTCACCACCAGAGCCTTTCGCAGGCGAAGACCACTTTTGTCAGGATAGCTTGTACTAGTTGTCCCCCTTCAAATTTGCCCGCTGTTGTTGGCTCCCTTCCCGCTCAATATTTGGGAAGAGGACCAGGGCCTATATAAGTAGAACTAGCCACCACAGTAGGGGGCATCGGGTCTCTAACTCACCGATTCCTCACCCACACAAGTTCGTTGAGCACAAGAACACCTCAACCTCAGGAGGCTGTTCTTCCCCTTGTACTGTTCATCATCATCCCAAGAGGCAATCCACCACCACCACACTGGAGTAGGGTATTACACCACAACGGTGGCCCGAACCAGTATATATCTCGTGTCTTTCTGTGTTGCGAGTTCGTCGAGTTCGTCCGCGAGATCTTAGCGAGCTAGGGCGTGGATCGGTAGGAGGGAAAGACTTCACGCGCACCCCAGAGTTCAAACCTTAAGGGTTTGCCGGAACCCCACATCCGACAAAAAGTGTTTGGAAAAGTAGATACGTTGGAGACGTATCAACTCCCCCAAACTTAAACCTTTGCTTGTCCTCAAGCAATCCAGTTGACAAACCGAAAGTGATAAAGAAAAACTTTTACCAACTCTGTTTGATCTTGTTGTTGCAAATATGTAAAGCCAGCATTCAAGTTTTCAGCAAAGATTATGAACTAACCATATTCACAATAACATTTAGGTCTCATGTTTACTCATATCAATGGCACAATCAACTAGCGAGCAATAATAATAAATCTCGGATGACAACACTTTCTCAAAACAATCATAACATGATATAACAACATGGTATCTCGCTAGCCCTTTCTGAGACCGCAAAACATAAATGCAGAGCACCCCTGGAGATCAAGGACTGACTAGGCATTGTAATTCATGGTAAAAGAGATCCAGTCACAGTCATACTCAATTCAAATTAATAGCAATGCATGCGAATGACAGCGGTGCTCTCCAACTGGTGCTTTTTAATAAGAGGATGATGACTCAACATAAAAGTAAATAGATAGGCCCTTCACAGAGGGAAGCAGGGATTTGCAGAGGTGCCAGAGCTCGAGTTTTGAAACAGAGATAAATAATATTTTGAGTGGCATACTTTCATTGTCAACATAACAACCAACAGATCTTGATATCTTCCATGCTACACACATTATAGGCGGTTCCCAAACAGAATGGTAAAGTTTATACTCCCCCACCACCAACAAACATCAATCCATGGCTTGTCCGAAACAACGGGTGCCTCCAACTAACAACAATCCTGGGGGAGTTTTGTTTGAAATTATTTTGATTTGAGCATGGGACTGGGCATCCCGGTTACCGGCCATTTTCTCGTGAATGATGAGCGGAGTCCACTCATCATGAGTATAACCCACCTAGCATGGAAGATATAGACAGCCCTAGTTGATACATGAGCTATTCGAGCATACAAAACAGAATTTCATTTGAAGGTTTAGAGTTTGGCACATACAAATTTACTTGGAATGGCAGGTAAATACCGCATATAGGAAGGTATGGTGGACTCATATGGAATAACTTTGGGGTTTTAGGAAGTGGATGCACAAGCAGTATTCCCGCTTAGTACAAGTGAAGGGTAGAAAGAGACTGGGAAGCGACCAACTAGACAGTGACAATAGTCATGAACATGCATTAAGATTAATCAACAATGAGTGCAAGCATGAGTAGGATATAAATCACCGTGAACATAAATACCGTGGAGGCTATGTTGATTTTGTTTCAACTATATGCGTGAACATGTGCCAAGTCAAGCCACTCGAATCGTTCAAAGGAGGATACCACCCTATCGTACCACATCACAACCATTTTAATAGCATGTTGGCACACAAGGTAAACCATTATAAACTCCTCGCTAATCAAGCATGGCATGAGCAACTATAATCTCTAATTGTCATTGCAAACATGTTTCGTTCATAATAGGCTGAATCAGGAATGATGAACTAATCATATTTACAAAAACAAGATAGGTCGAGTTCATACCAGCTTCTCTCATCTCAATCAGTCCATCATATATCGTCATTATTGCCTTTCACTCGCACGACCAAACGGTGCAGATAATAATAATAGTGCATGTGCATTGGACAAAGCTGGAATCTGCAAGCATTTAATACAAGGAAGAAGACAAGGTAATATGGGCTCTTGGTTAAATCAACAATAATGCATATGAGAGCCACTCAACATTTTCATCATGGTCTTCTCCTCTCGACCCCCAAAGAAAAGAAAAGAAATAAAACTATTTACACGGGAAAGCTCCCAACAAGCAAAAGAAGAACGAGAAATCTTTTTGGGTTTTCTTTTAATTACTACTACTACAGGCATGGAAAGTAAACTAGCTAAAAGCTATAACTATTTTTTTTGTTTTTCTTAAGGGTTTTTCAAACACACAAGAAGAAGGCTTAGAAAAGAAAATAAACTAGCATGGATAGTACAATGAAAAAGTATGAGCACCGACAACTGGCATGAGTGTGTGAATGTAATGTCGGTGAGAAATACGTACTCCCCCAAGCTTAGGCTTTTGGCCTAAGTTGGTCTATGCCCACAGATCGAAGCTACTCTCTCCAGTGTACTGAGGAGGGTCCTCAGGGTGCCACTGGTTGGTGATCTCCTCCAGATCCCACTGATAAACAAACTGTCGATAAGGGTCAAGTGGTGGCTCAGGCTCAGGCTCTGGGACTTGTGTCAGCCTCCAGTATGCATAAATGGCCTCTGGCAAGATGAGGTACGTGTCTGAAAGTATGTTAAACAAAGAGGGTGCAGGAAAGGTAACAATCTCACAGTGAGTTTTATCAAATATCAAATTATACTTAAGCATCTTCTTCTTATTTTTAACAATAAATTCATGTGCTACCATACTCTTATAATCTAGAAAAACAGGGGGCATCAACTTTTCCTCTTTCTCATAATGCCTAATAGGTATCTCAAAGTGTTCAGCAAGGCGTGAAGCAAAGATGCCTCCGAAGATGGGGCCCTTTGTACGGTTCAAACTTAATCGTTTAGCAACAATAGCGCCTAGGCTGAAAGTTGTATCACGAAACAAAGCATGGTGCAAAATGACAAGATCAGGAGCACTAAGATTTCCACTGTTCCAGTGACCAACTAAGCATCTACTAGCAAATATCGCAAAGTAACGTAGAACAGGAAAATGTATACTAGTAATTCTTGCATCGGAAACTTTCCTCGTTTCTCGTACAGCAATTCTATCAATAAATCCATCCACATCACTACGGTGTGGTTCCTCGATACTGCCCACAAAGGGTATCTTGCAGACCCGACAAAAATCATGGAGTGACATCTCCTTAACCTCATCATATAAGTGAAACTCCACTGAAGGTGGTGATTTCTTAGCAAGGAAATAAAAATTTTGCACGAAAAGATTAGTGAGTAGGAGATACTGTTCGCGTTGGTCGTGGAGGAAGTCGGTGAGGCCTGCATTCTCAACCAAGTAATAAAAGTCATCATAAATTCTGGCGACTCTCAAGAATGCATCACAAGGCCATTTGCACGGCCGAACCTCCGCAGTGCGAGGAAGATTGTATTTGGGCTTTTTATTCTCCTCATTCTGCTTATCCTTCGAGCTTCGGCTCAAAGAGCCTCTCAACAATCTCTTCAACATTTTCTCCCTCTGAAAAATTCTGAAATTTTTAGTGACTCGAAATAAAAGTGAACCAAACTCAACAAGATTGATAGCAACTACTCCCACAAGTGCCTAGAGGCTATATCATGCATTAAAACTAATTTGGACCATATAAATTTGACATGCAAGCTCAAGAACAGGGTCACCTTAGCAACAAAAATTTGCAATAAATAAAGCACTAGAGCAAAAACTAATTGGACCATTGGAGGAGTCACATACCGAAGAACAATCTCCCCAAACAGTTTTGTGAATGGAGCTTTGAGCAAAGAGATCGAAAATGGCAGCAAGATGAGCTAGAACACGGGTTTGAGCTATGGGAGGATTTTTTCTGGAGGAAGACGAAGTGAGTGGGTGCTGGAATAAGTGGAGGGGGTCCATGTGGGGCCCACGAGGCAGGGGGGCGCGCCCCAGGGGGTGGGCACGCCCTGTGCCCTCGTGGCCAAATGGTGGGCCCCTGGTGTGTTCTCAGTGCCAGAAATTCTTAAATATTCTACAAAAAAAACATATTTCATTTTCAGGACGTTTGGAGAACTTTTATTTTCGGGGTATTTTTATTGCAAGGATAATTCAGAAAACAAACAGAAAATACTTTTTTCTTTATTTAATCTAAATAACAGAAAGTAAAAGGAGGGTACAGAGAGTTGTGCTTTCTAACTTCGTCCATCTCGTGCTCATCAAAAGGAATCCACTAACAAGGTTGATCAAGTCTTGTTAACAAACTCTTTCCGAATCGCATGAAACCGGAGAATTTTCGAATAACACTAGGTTACCTCAACGGGGATATGCATGTCCCCAACAATAAGAATATCATATTTCTTCTTGACAGTAGGAAGAGGGAATTCAAAACCTCCAATAGTAATCATTGAAATTTCTCCAATAGAATTGATACTGTGGACTTGAGGTTGTTTCCTTGGAAAGTGTACCGTATGCTCATTACCATTAACATGAAAAGTGACATTGCCTTTGTTGCAATCAATAACAGCCCCTACAGTATTCAAAAAGGGTCTACCAAGGATAATCGACATACTATCGTCCTCGGGAATATCAAGAATAACTAAGTCCGTTAAAATAGTAACGTTTGCAACCACAACAGGAACGTCCTCACAAATACCGACGGGTATAGCAGTTGATTTATCGCCCATTTGCAAATGTATTTTAGTAGGTGTCAACTTATTCAAATCAAGTCTACGATATAAAGAGAGAGGCATAACACTAACACCGGCTCCAAGATCACATAAAGCAGTTTTAACATAGTTTCTTTTAATGGAGCACGGTATAGTTCGTACTCCTGGATCTCCTAGTTTCTTAGGTATTCCACCTTTAAAAGTATAATTGGCAAGCATGGTGGAAATTTCAGCTTCCGTTATCTTTCTTTTATTTGTAACAATATCTTTCATATACTTAGCATAAGGATTCATTTTAAGCATATCAGTTAAACGCATACGCAAAAAGATAGGTCTAATCATTTCAGCAAAGCGCCCAAAATCCTCATCATCCTTTTTCTTGGATGGTTTAGGAGGAAAAGGCATGGGTTTCTGAACGCATGGTTCTCTTTCTTTACTGTGCTTCTTAGCAACGAAGTCTCTCTTATCATAACGTTGATTCTTTGATTGTGGGTTATCAAGATCAACAGCAGGTTCAATCTCTACATCATTGTTATTCCTAGGTTGAGCATCGATATGAACATCATCATTAACATTATCACTAGGTTCATGTTCATTACCAGATTGTGTTTTAGCATCAAAAATAGAAATATCATTGGCATTCTCAGGTGTGTCAACAACAGGTACACTAGAGGCATGCAAAGTCCTATCATTTTTCTTTTTCTTCTTCTTAGAAGGACTAGGTGTATCAACATTAGTTCTCTGAGAATCTTGCTCAACTCTCTTAGGGTGGCCCTCAGGATACAAAGGTTCCTGAGTCATTCTACCCCCTCTAGTCATAACTCTAATAGCATTATCATTTTTCTTATTATTTAATTCATTGAGCAAATCATCTTGTGCTTTAAGCACTTGTTCTACCTGAGTGGTAACCATAGGAGCATGTTTACTAATAAGTTTAAGGTCACCTTTAACTCAAGACATATAATCACTCAAGTGTCCAACCATATAAGCATTACGTTTCAATTGTCTACCAACATAAGCATTGAAGTTTTCTTGTTTAACAATAAAATTATCAAACTCATCCAAGCATTGGCTAGCAGACTTATTACGAGGAATATCACCTTCATCAAATCTATAGAGAGAATTTACCTTTACTACCTGTGTCGGGTTATTAAGACCATGTATTTCTTCAATAGGTGGTAAATTCTTAACATCTTCAGCTTTAATACCCTTTTCTTTCATAGATTGCTTTGCCTCTTGCATATCTTCAGGACTGAGAAATAGAATACCCCTTTTCTTTGGAGTTGGCTTAGGATTTGGTTCAGGAAGTGTCCAATCATTATCATTACTCAATATATTATTTAATAGCAATTCAGCTTGCTCAACAGTTCTTTCCCTGAAAACACAACCAGCACAACTATCCAGGTGGTCTCTGGAAGCATCAGTTAGTCCATTATAAAAGATATCAAGTATTTCATTTTTCTTGAGAGGATGATCAGGCAAAGCATTAAGTAATCAGAGAAGCCTCCCCCAAGCTTGTGGGAGACTCTCTTCTTCAATTTGCACAAAATTATATATTTCCCTTAAGGCAGCTTGTTTCTTATGAGCGGGGAAATATTTAGCAGAGAAGTAATAAATCATATCATGGGGACTACGCACACAACCAGGAGCAAGAGAATTAAACCATGTTTTAGCATCACCCTTTAATGAGAACGGAAATAACTTAAGGATATAGTAGTAAAGAATTTTTTCCTCATTAGTGAATAGGGTGGCTATATCATTCAATTCAGTAAGATGTGCCACAACAGTTTCAGATTCATAGCCATAAAAAGGATCAGATTCAACCAAAGTAATTAACTCAGGATCGACAGAGAAATCATAATCCTTATCAGAAATGCAGATAGGTGAAGTAGCAAAAGCAGGATCATATTTCATTCTAGCATTAAAAGACTTTTCTTTCAGCTTAGCTAACAGTTTCTTAAGATCATATCTATCTTTGCAAGCAAAAAGGTCTCTAGCAGTTTCTTCATCCATAGCATAACCCTCAAGCACATCAGGCAATTCATATCTAGGTGGAGAATCTTCATCATCACTTTCATAAATATTATCTGTTTCAATAATTTCATTCTCTCTAACCCTAGCAAGTTGTTCATCAAGAAATTCACCTCATGGCATAGTACTATCAAGCATAGAAGTAGTTTCATCATAAGAATCATGCATGGCAGAAGTGGCATCATCAATAACATGCGATAAATCAGAATCAATAATAGGTGTAGGTGTCGCAAATTTACTCATAACAGAAGGTGAATCAAGTGCAGAGCTAGATGGCAGTTCCTTACCTCCCCTCGTAGTTGAGGGAAAAATCTTGGTTCTTTCATCTTTCAAGTTCCTCATAGTGATCAACAGATATAAATCCCAAGTGACTCAAAGAATAGAGCTATGCTCCCCGGCAACGGCGCCAGAAAATAGTCTTGATAATCCACAAGTATAGGGGATCGCAACAGTTTTTGAGGGTAGAGTATTCAACCCAAATTTATTGATTTGACACAAGGGGAGCCAAAGAATATTCTCAAGTATTAGCAGTTGAGTTGTCAATTCAGCCACACCTGAAAGACTTAATATCTGCAGCAAAGTATTTAGTAGCAAAGTAGTATGGAAGTAACAGTAACAATGGCAAAAGTAATAGTAGCAGTTTTTGTAGCAATCGTAATAGTGGCAACGGAAAAGTAACTAAGCAAAGATCAATATGTGAAAATCTTGTAGGCAATGGATCAATAATGGATAATTATGTCGGATGCGATTCCCCATGCAACAGTTATAACATAGGGTGACACAGAACTAGCTCCGGTTCATCAATGTAATGTAGGCATGTATTCCGAGTGTAGTCATACATGCTCATGGAAAAGAACTCGCATGACATCTTTTGTCCTACCCACCCGTGGCAGCGGGGTCCTATTGGAAACTAAGGGATATTAAGGCCTCCTTTTAATAGAGTACCGGACCAAAGCATTAACACTTAGTGAATACATGAACTCCTCAAACTACGGTCATCACCGGGAGTGGTCCTGATTATTGTCACTTCGGGGTTGCCGGATCATAACACATAGTAGGTGACTATTGACTTGCAAGATCAGATCAAGAACTCACATATATTCATGAAAACATAATAGGTTCGGATCTGAAATCATGGCACTCGGGCCCTAGTGACAAGCATTAAGCATAGCAAAGTCATAGCAACATCAATCTTAGAACATAATGGATACTAGGGATCAAACCCTAACAAAACTAACTCGATTACATGGTAAATCTCATCCAACCCATCACCGTCCGACAAGCCTACGATGAGATTACTTATGCACGGCGGTGAGCATCATGAAATTGGTGATGGAGCATGGTTGATGATGACGATGGCGATGGATTCCCCTCTCCGGAGCCCCGAACGGACTCCAGATCAGCCTTCCCGAGGAAGA
Organism: Triticum aestivum; assembly: GCF_018294505.1. Lineage (NCBI taxonomy): Eukaryota > Viridiplantae > Streptophyta > Magnoliopsida > Poales > Poaceae > Triticum > Triticum aestivum. The sequence goes on from NC_057799.1 coordinate 285,458,398, forward strand.
TTAGGGCTTGGCAGCGACTCTGTATCGTAAAACGTGATGAATCCTTCTCTCTGATTTTTTTCTCCCCGAACGTGAATATATGGAGTTGGGGTTGAGGTCGGTGGAGTCCCAGGGGGGCCCACGAGGTAGGGGGCGCACCCCAGGGGGGTGCACCCTGCACCCTCGAGGACAGGGTGTGGGCCCCCTGATGCTGATTCTTTCGCCAGTATTTTTCATTAATTCCAAAATGTGTCTCCGTGGATTTTCAGGTCATTCCGAGAACTTTTATTTCTGCACAAAAATAACACCATGGCAGTTCTACTGAAAACAGCATCAGTCCGGGTTAGTTCCATTCAAATCATGCAAGTTAGAGTCCAAAACAAGGGCAAAGTGTTTGGAAAAGTAGATACGTTGGAGACGTATTAGATGACTATTTGTATTATGAGTTATGTGTTTTGGTGACCGAAGATTGTTCGGAGCCCCGGATGAGATCACGGACATGACAAGGAGTGTCGAAATGGTCGAGAGGTAAAGATTGATATATTAGACGATAGTATTCGGACACCGGAATGGTTCCGGAGGGTTTCATGTATTTATCGGAGTACCGGGAGGTTACCGGAACCCCCCGGGGGAAGTAATGGGCCACATGGGCCATAGGGGAGAGGCAAGGCAGCCCATGAGGGGGTGGCGCGTGCCCCCCCCCATGGGGAGTCCGAATTGGACAAGGGGAAGGGGCGCGGCCCCCCTTTTCTTCTCCTACTCCCTCTCCCTTCCCCTTTCCCTCTCCGGTAAAAGGAAGGGGGTCCGAATTGGACTTGGAGTCCTAGTAGGACTCCCCCCACTTGGGGCGCGCCCTAGCTGGCCTCCTCCCCTCTCCTCCTTTATATACGGGGGCGGGGGTTCACCTCTAGGCACATCTATTGTTCTTAGCCGTGTGCGGTGCCCCCTCCACCGTTTACTCCTCTGGTCATATTGTCATAGTGCGTAGGTGAAGCCCTGTGCCGGATCACTTCACCATCACCATCACCACGCCGTCATGCTGACGAAACTCTCCCTCGACACTTTGTTGGATCAAGAGTTCGAGGGACATCATCAAGCTGAACGTGTGCAGAACTCGGAGGTGTCGTACGTTTGGTACTTGATCAGTTGGATCGTGAAGACGTTTGACTACATCAACCGCGTTAAACTAACGCTTCCGCTTTCGGTCTACGTGGGTACGTGGACACACTCTCCCCCTCTCGTTGCTATGCATCTCCTAGATAGATCTTGCGTGAGCGTAGGAAATTTCTTGAAATTGCATGCTACGTTCCCCAACAGTGGCATCCGAGCCAGGTCTATGCGTAGATGATATGCACGAGTAGAAACACAAAGAGTTGTGGGCGGTGATCGTCATACTGCTTACCACCAACATCTTATTTTGATTCAGCGGTATTGTCGGATGAAGCGGCCCAGACCAACCTTACATGACCACGTTCATGAGACCGGTTCCACCGACAGACATGGAAATAGTTTTGCATAAAGGTGGCTGGCGGGTGTCTGTTTCTCCAACTTTAGTTGAATCGAATTTGACTACGGCCGGTCCTTGTTGAAGGTTAAAACAGCAAACTTGATAAATCACCGTTGTGGTTTTGAATGCGTAGGTAATAACGATTCTTGCTAGAAGCCCGTAGCAGCCACGTAAAACTTGCAACAACAAAGTAGAGGATGTCTAACTTGTTTTTGCAGGTCATGTTGTGATGTGACATGGTCAAGACATGATGTGATATACGTTATTGTATGAGATGATCATGTTTTGTAAAAGTTATCGACAACTGGCAGGAGCCTTATGGTTGTTGCTTTATTGTATGAAATGCAAACGCCATGTAATTGCTTTACTTTATCACTATGCGTTACCGATAGTTGTAGAAGCAATAGTTGGCAAGACGACCACGACGCTACGATGGAGATCAAGGTGTCAAGACGGTGACGATGGAGATCATGACGGTGCTTTGGAGATGGATATCAAAGGCACAAGATGATGATGGTCATATCATGACACATATTTTGATTGCATGTGATGTTTATCTTTTATGCATCTTATTTAGCTTAGTACAGCAGTAGCATTATAAGATGATCTCTTACTACAATTTCAAGGTATAAGTGTTCTCCCTGAGTATGCACGATTGCGACGGTTCGTCATGCTGAGACACCACGTGATGATCGGGTGTGATAAGCTCTACGTTCACATACAACGGGTGCAAGACAGTTTTGCACATGCGGAATACTCGGGTTAAACTCGACGAGCCTAGCATGTACAGACATGGCCTCGGAACACTGGAGACCAAAAGGTCGAGCGTGAATCATATAGTAGATATGATCAACATAGAGATGTTCACCATTGAAAACTACTCCATCTCACGTGATGATCGGACATGGTTTAGTTGATTTGGATCATGTGATCATTTAGATGACTCGAGGGATGTCTATCTAAGTGGGAGTTCTTAAGTAATATGATTAATTGAACTTAATTTATCATGAACTTAGTCCTGATAGTTTTTGCATATCTATGTCGTAGATCAATGGTCCGTCCTACCGTTCCCTTGAATTTTAATGTGTTCCTAGAGAAAGCTAAGTTGAAAGATGATGGCATCAACTACACGGACTGGGTCTGTAACTTGAGGATTATCCTCATTACTGCACAGAAGAATTATGTCCTTGATGCACCGCTAGGTGCAAGGCCTGCTGCAGGAGCAGATGCTGATGTTATGAACGTCTGGCAAGCTCGATCTGATGACTACTCGATAGTTCAGTGTGCCATGCTTTACGGCTTAGAATCGGGACTTCAAAGATGTTTTGAACGTCATGGAGCATATGAGATGTTCCAGGAGTGGAAGTTGATATTTCAAGAAAAAGCCCAAGTTGAGAGATATGAAGTTACCAACAAGTTCTGTAGCTGCAAGATGGAGGAGAACAGTTCTGTCAGTGAACACATACTCAGAATGTCTGGGTACCATAACCACTTGACTTAGCTGGGAGTTAATCTTCCGGATGATATTGTTATTGACAGAGTTCTTCAATCACTGCCACCAAGCTATAAAGGCTTTGTGATAAATTATAATATGCAAGGGATGGAGAAGACTATTCACGAGCTCTTTGCAATGCTCAAAGCTGCGGAGGTAGAAATCAAGAAGGAGCATCAAGTGTTGATGGTTAACAAGACCACTAGTTTCAAGAAAAAGGGCAAAGGAAAGAAGGGGAACTTCAAGAAGAATGGAATGCAAGTTGCCACTCCTGGGAAGAAGCCCGATTCTAGACCTAAGCCTGAAACTGAGTGCTTCTACTGCAAAAGGATTGGTCACTGGAAGCGGAACTGCCACAAGTATTTGGCGGATAAGAAGGATGGCAAAGTGAACAAAGGTATATTTGATATACATGTTATTGATGTGTACCTTACTAATGCTCGTAGTAGTGCATGGGTATTTGATACCGGTTCAGTTGCTCATATTTGTAACTTGAAATAGGGGCTATGAATTAAACGAAGATTGGCTAAGGACGAGGTGACGATGCGCGTCGGGAATGGTTCCAAGGTCGATGTGATCGCCGTCGGCACGCTACCTCTACATCTACCTTCGGGATTAGTTTTATACCTGAATAATTGTTATTTGGTGCCAGCGTTGAGCATGAACATTATATCTGGATCTTGTTTAATGCGAGACGGTTATTCATTTAAATCAGAAAATAATGGTTGTTCTATTTATATGAGTAATATATTTTATGGTCATGCACCCTTGAGGAGTGGTCTATTTTTGTTGAATCTCGATTGCAGTGATACACATATTCATAATATTCATGCCAAAAGATGCAAAGTTGGTAATGATAGTGCAACATATTTGTGGCACTGCCGTTTAGGTCATATTGGTGTAAAGCGCATGAAGAAACTCCATGCAGATGGACTTTTGGAATCACTTGATTATGAATCATTTGATGCTTGCGAACCATGCCTCATGGGCAAGATGACTAAAACTCCATTCTCCGGAACAATGGAGCGAGCTAATGACTTATTGGAAATAATACATACCGATGTATGCGGTCCAATGAGTGTTGAGGCTTGTGGCGGGTATCGTTATTTTCTGACCTTCACAGATGATTTGAGCAGATATGGGTAAATCTACTTGATGAAACACAAGTCTGAAACATTTGAAAAGTTCAAAGAATTTTGAGTGAAGTGGAGAATCATCGTAACAACAAAATAAAGTTTCTACGATCTGATCATGGAGGCGAATATTTGAGTTACGAGTTTGGCCTTCATTTAAAACAATGTGGAATAGTTTCACAACTCACGCCACTTGGAACACCACAGCGTAATGGTGTGTCCGAACGTCGTAACCGTACTTTATTAGATATGGTGCGATCTATGATGTCTCTTACCGATTTACCACTATCGTTTTGGGTTATGCATTAGAGATAGTTGCATTCACGTTAAATAGGGCACCGTCTAAATCTGTTGAGATGACACTGTATGAACTGTGGTTTGGCAAGAAACCTAAGCTGTCATTTCTCAAAGTTTGGGGTTGTGATGCTTATGTGAAACAGCTTCAGCCTGATAAGCTCAAACCCAAATTGGAGAAGTGCGTCTTCATAGGATACCCAAAAGAAAATGTTGGGTACACCTTCTATCACAGATCCGAAGGCAAGATCTTTGTTGCTACGAATGGATCCTTTCTAGAGAAATAGTTTCTCTGGAAAGAAGTGAGTGGGAGGAAAGTAGAAATTGATGAGGTAATTGTACCTTCTCTTGAATTGGAAAGTAGTTCATCACATAAATCAGTTCCAATCATGACTACACCAATTAGTGAAGAAGTTAATGATGATGATCCAGAAACTTCAGATCAAGTTACTACCGAACCTCGTAGGTCAACTAGAGCATGTTCCGCACCAGAGTGGTACGGTAATCCTGTTCTGGAAGTCATGTTGCTAGACCATGATGAACCTACGAACTATGAGGAAGTGATGATGAGCCCAGATTCCGCAAAATGGCTTGAGCCCATAAAATCTGAGATGGGATCCATGTGTGAGAACAAACTATGGACTTTGGTGGACTTGCCCGATGATCGGCAAGCCATAGAGAATAAATGGATCTTCAAGAAGAAGACTGACACTGATGGTAATGTTACTGTCTACAAAGCTTGACTTGTCGCAAAAGGTTTTCAACAAGTTCAAGGAGTTGACTACGATGAGACCTTCTCACCTATAGCGATGCTTAAGTCTGTCCGAATCATGTTAGCAATTGCCGGATTTTATGATTATGAAATCTGGCAAATGGACGTCAAAACTGCATTCCTTAATGGACTTCTTAAAGAAGAGTTGTATATGATGCAACCATAAGGTTTTGTCGATCCTAAAGGTGCTAACAAAGTGTGCAAGCTCCAGCGATCCAATTTATGGACTGGTGCAAGCATCTCGGAGTTGGAATATACGCTTTGATAGTGTGATCAAAGCATATGGTTTTATACAGACATTCGGAGAAGCCTGTATTTACAAGAAAGTGAGTGGGAGCTCTGTAGCATTTCTAATATTATATGTGGATGACATATTGTTGATTGGAAATAATATAGAATTTCTGGATAGCATAAAAGGATACTTGAATAAAAGTTTTTCAATGAAAGACCTCGGTGAAGCTGCTTACATATTGGGCATCAAGATCTATAGAGATAGATCAAGACGCTTGATAATATTTTTCAATGAGTACATACCTTGACAAGATTTTGAAGTAGTTCAAAATGGATCAGTCAAAGAAGGAGTTCTAGCCTGTATTGTAAGGTTTGAAGTTGAGTAAGACTCAAAGCCCGACCACGACAGAAGATAGAGAGAAAATGAAAGTCATTCCCTATGCCTCGGGCATAGGTTCTATAAAGTATGCCATGCTGGGTAACAAACCTGTTGTGCACCTTGCCATGAATTTTGCAAGGGGGTACAATAGTTATCCAGGAGTAGATCACTAGACAGCGGTCAAAATTATCCAGATGACTCAGTTATGGAGGTGATAACGAGTTCGTCGTAAAGAGTTACGTCGATGCAAGCTTTCACACTGATCCAGATGGCTCTGAGTCTCAATCTGGATACGTATTGAAAGTGGGAGCAGTTAGTTAGAGCAGCTCCATGCAGAGCATTGTAGACATAGAAATTTGCAAAATACATACGGAGCTTAATGTGCCAGACCCGTTGACTAAACCTCTCTCACAAGCAAAACATGATCACACCTTAGTACTCTTTGGGTGTTAATCACATAGCGATGTGAACTAGATTATTGACTCTAGTAAACCCTTTGTGTGTTGGTCACATGGCGATGTGAACTATGGGTGTTAATCACATAAAGATGTGAACTATTGGTGTTAAATCACATGGCGATGTGAACTAGATTATTGACTCTAGTGCAAGTGGGAGACTGAAGGAAATATGCCCTAGAGGCAATAATAAAGTTGTTATTTATATTTCCTTATATCATGATAAATGTTTATTATTCATGCTAGAATTGTATTAACCCAAAACTTGATACATGTGTGAATACATAGACAAAACATAGTGTCCCTAGTATGCCTCTACTAGACTAGCTCGTTAATCAAAGATGGTTAAGTTTCCTGACCATGGACACGAGTTGTCATCTGATGAATGGGATCACATCCTTAGAAGAATGATGTAATGGACAAGACCCATCAGTTAGCTTAGCATAATGATTGTTAAGTTTTAGTGCTATTGCTTTCTTCATGACTTATACATATTCCTTTGACTATGAGATTATGCAACTCCCGAATATCGGAGGAACTCCTTGTGTGCTATCAAATGTCACAACGTAACTGGGTGATTATAAAGATGCTCCACAGGTGTCTCTGAAGGTGTTTGTTGGGTTGACATGGATCGAGATTAGGATTTGTCACTCCGAGTATCGGAGAGGCATCTCTGGGCCCTCTCTGTAATGCACATCATGATAAACCTTGCAAGCAATGTGACTAATGAGTTAGTTGCGGGATGATGCATTACGAAACGAGTAAAGAGACTTGCCGGTAACGAGATTGAACTAGGTATGAGGATACCGACGATCGAATCTCGGGCAAGTAACATAACGATGACAAAGGGAATAACGTATGTTGTCATATCGGTTCGACCGATAAAGATCTTCGTAGAATATGTGGGAACCAATGTGAGCATCCAGGTCCCGCTATTTGTTACTGACCGGAGAGGTATCTCGGTCATGTCTACATAGTTCTCGAACCCGTAGGGTCCGCACGCTTAACGTTCGATGACTATTTGTATTATGAGTTATGTGTTTTGGTGTCCGAAGATTGTTTGGAGCCCCGGATGAGATCATGGACATGACGATGAGTCTCGAAATGGTCGAGAGGTAAAGATTGATATATTGGACGATAGTGTTCGGACACCAGAATGGTTCCAGAGTGTTTTGGGTATTTATCTGAGTACTGGGAGGTTACCGGAACCCCCCGGGGAAGTAATGGGCCACATGGGCCATAGGGGAGAGGCAAGGCAGCCCATGAGGAGGTGGCGCGTGCCCCCCCCCCATGGGGAGTCCTAATTGGATAAGGGGAATGGGCGCGGCCCCCCTTTTCTTCTCCTACTCCCTCTCCCTTCCCCTTTCCCTCTCTGGTAAAAGGAACGGGGTCCGAATTGGACTTGGACTCCTCGTAGGACTCCCCCCCCCCACTTGGGGCGCGCCCTAGCCAGCCTCCTCCCCTCTCCCCCTTTATATAAGGGGGCGGGGTGCACCTCTAGGCACATCAATTGTTGTTAGCCGTGTGCGGTGCCCCCTCCACCGTTTACTCCTGTGGTCATATTGTCGTAGTGCTTAGGTGAAGCCCTGATGTCTACTACGCAACCTTCTTCTTGTAGACGTTGTTGCGCCTCCAAGTGCAGAGGTTTGTAGGACAGTAGAAAATTTCCCTCAAGTGGATGACCTAAGGTTTATAAATCCGTGGGAGGCGTAGGTTGAAGATGGTCTCTCTCAAACAACCCTGCAACCAAATAACAAAGAGTCTCTTGTGTCCCCAACACACCCAATACAATGGTAAATTGTATAGGTGCACTAGTTCGGCGAAGAGATGGTGATACAAGTGCAATATCGATGATAGATATAGGTTTTTGTAATCTGAAATTATAAAAACAGCAAGGTAACAAGCGATAAAAGTGAGCGTAAACGGTATTGCAATGCTTCGAAACAAGGCCTAGGGTTCATACTTTCACTAGTGAAAGTTCTCTCAACAATAATAACATAACTGGATCATATAACTATCCCTCAACATGCAACAAAGAGTCACTCCAAAGTCACTAATAGCGGAGAACAAACGAAGAGATTATTGTGGGGTACGAAAGCACCTCAAAGTTATTCTTTCGGATAGATCTATTCAAGAGTTCGTACTAGAATAACACCTTAAGAAACAAATCAACCAAAACCCTAATGTCACCTAGATACTCCAATGTCACCTCAAGTATCCCTGGGTATGATTATACGATATGCATCACACAATCTCAGATTCATCTATTCAACAAACACAAAGAACTTCAAAGAGTGCCCCAAAGTTTCTACCGGAGAGTCAAGACGAAAACGTGTGCCAACCCCTATGCATAAGTTCACAAGGTCACTGAACCCGCAAGTTGATCACTAAAACATACATCAAGTAGATCACGTGAATATCCCATTGTCGCCACAGATAAGCACATGCAAGACATACATCAAGTGTTCTCAAATCCTTAAAGACTCAATCCGATAAGATAACTTCAAAGGGAAAACTCAATCCATTACAAGAGAGTGAAGGGGGAGAAACATCATAAGATCCAAATATAATAGCAAAGCTCGCGATACATGAAGATCGTGCCTAATCAAGAACACAAGAGAGAGAGAGAGAGAGAGAGAGAGAGAGAGAGAGAGATCAAACACATAGCTACTGGTACATACCCTCAGCCCCGAGGGTGAACTACTCCCTCCTCATCATGGAGAGCGCCGGGATGATGAAGATGGCCACCAATGAGGGATCCCCCCTCCGGCAGGGTGCTGGAATGGGTCTAGATTGGTTTTCGGTGGCTACAGAGGCTTGCAGCGGCGGAACTCCCGATCTAGGTTATTTTCTGGAGGTTTCAGTATTTATAGGAATTTTTGGCGTTGGTCTCACGTCAGGGGGGTCTCCGGGTTGTCCACGAGGCAGGGGCCCATGCCCAGGGGGTGGGCGCGCCCCCACCCTCGTGGGCAGCACGGGACTCTCCTGGCCCAACTCTTTTGCTCCGGGGTCTTCTTTTGGTCCATAAAAAATCGTCAAAAATTGGCACATCCATTGGACTCCGTTTGGTATTCCTTTTCTGTAAAACTCAAAAACAAGGAAAAAACAGAAACTGGCACTGGGCTCTAGGTTAATAGGTTAGTCCCAAAAATCATATAAAATAGCATATAAATGCATATAAAACATCCTAGAAGGATAATATAATAGCATGAATACTTCATAAATTGTAGATACATTGGAGACGTATCAGCATCCCCAAGCTTAATTCCTGCTCGTCCTCGAGTAGGTAAATGATAAAAGAAATAATTTATGAAGTGTGAATGCTAGCAAGTGCATAAGTTTGATCAATGATAGTTCCAATCACTTTTTCTAGCATCATTATATAGCATAACAGTAGCTCATATCATAAAGCTTCTCATGATCAAGTAACAAGCTATTCACATGTTAAAGTATAGATCATAAACTTTCTTGAAAACTAACAAACAGTTCTCAGTCATCAAACAATTGCAATCCATCTTATTTTCAGGAAGGGTCTATGTAAGAGCTTTGATTTAGCAAATCCCACATACTCAACTATCATATAGTCTTCCATGATTGCTACCACTCAAAGCATATTTTGGAACAAATAGCATCCATCGAACACAGAGAAAGATAGGGGCTTAATGTTTCGCCTCCCAACTTATTTATCATATGGATAATTGTTAACAATAATAATTCATGATCAAATATATTTGAGTGGCCATATATGCTTAGATCTTTCTCCACCGCATGATACTACTAACTCTTGCATAAAAGTAAAAGATAGACCCTTCGCAGAGGGAAGCAGGGATTTGCAGAGGTGCCAGAGCTCAAAGCTAAAACAGAGATGAAAATAATTTTGAGAGGTATGCTTTCATTGTCAACATAACGACCAAGAGTTCCCAATATCTTCCATACTAGATACATTATAGGCGGTTCCCAAACAGAAAGGTAAAGATTTTACTCCCCCTCCACCAACAATCACACTCCATGGCTTGTCTGAAACAACGGGTGTCGTCCAACTTTCAACAATCCTAGGGGAGTTTGTTTAAATTATTTGCGAATTTGTTTTTGATCTTTCGATCATAGGACTGGGCATCCCAGTTACCAGCCGTTTTCTCATGAATGATGACCGGAGTCCACTCATCGTGAGAATAACCCACCTAGCATGGAAGATATTGACAGCCCCTAGTCGCTACATGAGCGATTTGGGCATACAAAACAGATTATTATTTGAAGGTTTAGAGTTTGGCACATGCAAATTTACTTGGAACGGCAGGTAAATACCACATATAGGTAGATATGGTGGACACTCATGGAATAAACTTGGTTCAAGGAATTTGGATGCACAAGCAGTATTCCCGCTTAGTATGGATATTTTGGCTAGCAAAGGATTCTAAATAGCAAGCACCACATGTTAGAGGATCCATAACAATATAACTTCTATACAAATATACCCAAGCATAACTCATTATGTTGTCTTCCTTGTCCAACTTCAACTAATTTGCTCAGGTTTGAAAATAATTAATGGGGCTCACAATCATAGAAGATGTCCAAGATAGTATATTTATATGTGAAATCTCTCTTCCTTCAATATTTTTTCATGAATTGTTCAAGTGACCAATACAACGTTTGCTAACCTTCAAAAAATTTACCACCTCTACTTCTTATATGTGAAGGCATTACTCCCCATGGGAAAGGCATATGCAACATATATAATTTCAGATTTATGACATTCAAATCATTCAACCATTTACTCATAGGATATAAGTGAAGCACATGAGTAAATGACAAACTACTCAAAAAAGATATGAGTGAAGATCAATGAGTAGTTAAATAATTATGTAGCTATGTGAAGACTCTCTCTCATTTAAGAATTTCAGATCTTGGGATATTATTCAAACAGCAAGCAAAACAAAATAAAATGACATTTCAAGGATAGCACTCGTCATGTGAAGAAGCAAAAAACTTAGGCTCAACCGATATTAACCGATAATTGTTGAAGAAGAAAGGTGGGATGCCTACCTGTAACATCCCAAAATTCTAAATTTTGGAATGTTATAATAAACAGATAGATTGGATTGATTGTTTGATTGATTGACTGAAGTGAGTGGAATTCGAAATCTTTTGAAAGTTAAATGAGAGGGAATAAAAGGACTTTCCCAAACTTTCATTTTGCTTTTATGATCTCCATGAATTCAAATTCTTTTCATCACAAAACCCTCGAGAGAAGATGACATGACTTCTTCCATTTATTTAAATGACAAGGGGTGTTGAAAAATATTTGAATTTCATTTGAAAATATTTTCCAATTCTGAAACTTTATGCAACTCAATGATTTTCACGAGAGAAGATAAAATGACTTCTTCAAAACATATGAAATAGGAGTTGGGAGTTTCAAAGGATTAAACTCAAAGTCCCATTGAAATTATTTTTCCAATATTGGACTTATTTGAGTTTTATTCATATTATTTTTCTCCAAAATAAAAATATACAGAAAATAGGGTAACATGATTCCCTACATCAGAAAATTGGAGAAAAATAAATTTGAAATCATTTTGGTATTTTTAAAATGATTTTTATTGGATCTTATTAAGGCAGTAGCACTGTTTGATTTATTAAAATTTGTGTGTATTTTATTTGACTTCAAAAAAATGTTCACGCTGTAGGAAATCTTTTTCTGAAAATTTTGATATATTATATGCCTATATAATATTTTCATTTTCCTTTGTTTTATTATTTCTTTCTCTGTTATTATTTAAAAAAAACTCCCGCCGACTGGGCCGGCCCAGCTCCCCAGCCAGGCCCGGCCCAGCGCGCAGCTCGCCCCCGACCCGAGCGGAGTCCGCCGCCCGCACGGCTCGCCGGCGACGCCGTGTCCGCCCCGGCCTCCTCGCGCTTGGCCCCTCCTCCACGCCACCGCCTTCCCCCTCCTCCTATAAATCCCGCAGCCCCGGGCCCTCTCTCTCTCTCCTCTCTCCTCGCTGCGCCGCCATAGATTGACGCCGCCGCCGCCGCCTTCTGTCGCCGCCGCCGCCTCCCCTCGCCGCGCCACCCGCGCTGCTGCCTCCACTGCCCCGCGCCGCCCTCGCCCCTCGTCGCGAAGCCGAGCCGCCGCGCCGGAGCTCGCCGTCGCCACTGCCCCGCCTCGCCGGAGTTTCCCCGCCGGCGCCGGACTGCCGCGAACCGGTATGACCGCCGCCCGGTTTTCTCGGTTTTTTCCTTTTGTTCGGTTTTTCTAAAAAAAACTAGACTAGATCTGTTTTTTTAGGGTTTTATTAAACAACGAACGTCCACTGTTTAGGTCTTATAAACGAGCGTTCGTTAATTAGTCTTTTCGTTTTCTGTTTATTTACGCCAGGGACTTAGTTGTAGTTATTTTATTTACAGATTAGTCCCTGATTTTCAAACGATCACTACTTTTTACTCGTTTGTCCAAATCCAACGAAACCAACGCCCACGTCTTCGTTATGATCTCCTCTATCCAGTAAAACAACTTAAACATGTTTTTGAAAGTTTTAAAATTTTAATTCAAACAAATTCATGTTCAAACTTCTTTTGTTCATAACTTAAGTTCCGTAACTCCGTTTGAGTTGATTCTTTTTGCAAATCGAAGCTCTTGACCTAAACTTTCTGATAAGGCCAAATTCACATAATTTTGGTACTGTTAGAAATTGTTTTATGTTGCAAGAGTTATTCGCTTGGTTTTGATGTTTTTACGAAGTGTCTTCTTCGTTCTTCTCGATCTTTTGAGTGATTGCTTATGTGTGGTTACTATTGCTTGCACTCGATAGATTGACCAGAGTGTGACGAGTAGATCTATCCAGAGTATTGAGTGCGAATCATCTTCATCAACATTGCAGGCAAGTTCACACTTTGATCATATCCCTTTCATACCCAGTTTTTATGCATTAGATTCAACCCTCAAACATTGCATGAGTAGGATTGATAACATGTGGGTATTGGGAAGTAGTTGATGAGGTAGTACCTATTACCTGTTTTATTATCAAACCCTTGGGAGTTACTTCTACGTTTGCTTATATTGCTATGCTATGCTCGTAGACGTGGATTGGGTTTGAGTGAATTTTCCATGACAGATATGAGATTGTTAATTTAATGGTTTACTTAAGGTGGCAACTTAAACACACATCTGGGTGGATTGAGGTACCTGGGTATTCCAGGATTGCCTGTTTTTCTTTTGGACCGCCACCCAGGTTCAAAGGGATCATGAGATTATTCATGCTAGAAACTTCTGTGTGCAGCCACAAGCTATTATGGGCTCTAGCATAGTTGATTAAGTCGTGTGAACTCTTACAGTGGTAGACTAGCAGATGTAGGGGATGTAGGTGTACCGGTCTACCCATCGTAAGGTGCTAACGCTTCTGAAAGACTGTGTCTCGGTCATCCGTTTCTCAAACACCTTGTAGTGCGAGAAATCCAACGGAGGAGATCGAGTCTTGTGGGGAAAAGTGCACAAACCTCTGCAGAGTGTATAAACTAATCATGATTAGCCGTGTCCCCGGTTATGGACATCTTGAGTATCTAGTCCTTGGATTATCCCGTTGATCTCATCATGTTACTTTAATTAATATTGTTGGGCTAATGATGATACTTAATTGGGATTGAGATGCTGTCAACCATCTCAATGTTTCACAACCAACATGATAGTTAAATAAAATTTATTCCTTTGAAGTAGGGAAAAATTGGCTTTTCGCAAAAACATTATAACCATAGAGCTTTTCCACCAGCCATATATGCATGTAGTGATAGCCTTTGTTCATCATTTCTCTATGGTGTGAATTTGCCAGTACATTCCATGTGCTGACCCGTTTTCGGGCTGCAACGTTTCATGTTGCAGGATATCTTACGACGAGTAAGTGATACGTTAGGGTTACGATTTCTACACTCAACTTTGCCGTTGGTGTTGATGGGAATCCACAACCTTGTTACTTCCGCTATTTGGATTGAGGTAATAGTATTTACGTTATTTTATACATGTGATTTACCTCTGTTATAAATCCTCGAGTACTGTGTGTGTCAGCATACCGATCCAGGGATGACACTTAAGCACAGAGACTTGATCCATTCGGGTCGGGTCGCTACACTACCGGGGCATCCCCAAGCTTAGATGCTTGAGACTTCTTGAAATATTATCTTGGGGTGCCTTGGGAATCCCCATGCTTGAGCTTTTGTGTCTCCTTAATTCCTCTCATATCACGGTTTCCTAAATCTCGAAAGCTTCATCCACACCAAACTCAACAAGAACTCATGAGATAAGTTAGTATAAACCAATGCAAAAACCTATCATTTTCTACTGTAGCAAATCACTAAAATTATTATTCAACATTGCATAATAAATGCCTCTGCATATTTAATAGTCCTATCCTCAAATAGAATCATTAAACAAGCAAACATATGCAAACAATGCAAACATAACAGCAGTCTACCTAAACAGGACAGTCTGTAAAGAATGCAGCAAGATCCATACTTCCCTAGCTCCAAAAATTATGAAAGAAAATTCCCACTGTAGTAAATTTTTCAGAGCTTATTATGCAAAAGGTTTCCACATTTTATCACATTCTGACTTTTCTAGGGAATTTTGGCAACAGCGGTAAACTTTCTGTTTTCAAACAGCAACATGTAGACTTGTAAAATAGGCATAGTAAAGGCTATCAATGCCACTTTTATTGAAATAAAAGATGCAAAACATTGTTATAAATAACAGCAAGCAAATCCTAACAAAATAAATTGACGCTCCAAGCAAAACACATATCATGTGGTGAATAAAAATATAGCTCCAAGTAAAGTTACCGATGAACAAAGACGAAAGAGGGGATGCCTTCCGGGGCATCCCCAAGCTTAGGCTCTTGGTTGTCCTTGAATATTTCCTTGGGGTGCCTTGGACATCCCCAATCTTAGGCTCTTGCCACTCCTTATTCCATAGTCCATCGAATCTTTACCCAAAACTTGAAAACTTCACAACACAAAACTTAACAGAAAACTCGTAAGCTCCGTTAGTATAAGAAAATAAATCACCACTTAGGTACTGTTGTGAACTCATTCTAAATTCATATTGGTGTAATATCTACTGTATTCCAACTTCTCTATGGTTCATACCCTCCGATACTACTCATAGCTTCATCAAAATAAGCAAACAACTCATAGAAAATAGAATCTGTCAAAAACAGAACAGTCTGTAGTAATCTGTATCAAACGTATACTTCTGGAACTCCAAAAGTTCTGCCAAAATAGGAAGACCTAGATAATTTGATTATTGATCTACTGCAATTGGAATCAGTATTTTATCACTTTCTTGTGATTTTTAACAATTGTTTTCGTGAGCAGAAAGTTTCTGTCTTTTTCAGCAAGATCAAATAATTATCATCCAACAAGATCCTATAGGTCTTACTTGGCACAAACACTAATTAAAACATAAAACCACATCTAACCAGAGGCTAGATGATTTATTTATTACTAAACAGGAACAAAAAGCAAGGAACAAAAATCAAGGAACAAAAACAAAATTGCGTTGCCTCCCAACAAGCGCTATCGTTTAACGCCCCTAGCTAGGCATGATGATTTCAATGATGCTCACCTAAAAGATAAGAATTGAAACATAAAGAGAGCATCATGAAGAATATGACTAGCACATTTAAGTCTAACCCAATTCCTATGCATAGGGATTTTGTGAGCAAACAACTTATGGGAACAATAATCAACTAGCATAGGAAGGCAAAACAAGCATAACTTCAAAACTTTAAGCACATAGAGAGGAAACTTGATATTATTGCAATTCCTACAAGCATATATTCCTCCCTCATAATAATTTCCAGTAGCGTCATGAATGAATTCAACAATGTAACCATCACATAAAGCATTCCTTTCATGATCCACAAGCATAGAAATTTTATTACTCTCCACATAAGCAAATTTCTTCTCATGAATAAAAGTGGGAGCAAACTCAACAAAACAACTATCATGTGATTGAAAATTAAGATCGATGACAAGTTTCATGTGTAGCGACAAGTCTCTGTGCTTAAGTGTCATCCCTGGATCGGTATGCTGACACACACAATACTCGAGGATTTATAACAGAGGTAAATCACATGTATAAAGTAATGTAAATACTATTACCTCAATCCAAATAGCGAAAGTAACAACAAGGTTGTGGATTCCCATCAACACCAACGGCAAGGTTGAGTGTAGAAATCGTAACCCTAACGTATCACTTACTCGTCGTAAGAAATCCTGCAACATAAGACATTGCAGCCACAAAGGGTCAGTACATTGCTGACCCTTTGTGGCTGTTTGTACTGACCCTTTGTGGCTGCAACGTCTCATGTTGCAGGATTTCTTACTCGTAATGTACTGACCCTTTGTGGCTGCAACGTCTCATGTTGCAGGATTTCTCACGACGAGTAAGTGATACGTTAGGGTTACGATTTCTACACTCAACCTTGCCGTTGGTGTTGATGGGAATCCACAACCTTGTTGTTACTTCCGCTATTTGGATTGAGGTAATAGTATTTACGTTACTTTATACATGTGATTTACCTCTGTTATAAATCCTCGAGTACTGTGTGTGTCAGCATACCGATCCAGGGATGACACTTAAGCACAGACACTTGACCGTCTGAGGTCGGGTCGCTACAAGATGATATCAGAGCACATGTTGACTGTAGGACGTGACCCCTAGAAACTGGCAAGCCCATAGGAAATATTTTCTCTACAACTTTCTTTTCAAAAAGATCTTTTACCTCTCTTCTCTTCTGAGCTTATTCAAATACTCCCTTTTAGTGAGACCATACCCCTTTTCCCTTTTGACCACTCGAAGATTCGACTGATGAGTCCACTCCAAGAAGTACAAGATATCGGACAATTAAGACCACTTTGGAATGAAGAGGATTCTACCGTGCATCTGAATAATGGAAACTACAATGGTTGAAGACTCCGAAGACTAGGAGAATTTGAAGGCTCTGAAGAATACCCAGATTTTGTATGACCTAGGAAGGCTACCCTTATGGAATTTGTCAGACTATGGAAGCTGTCAATAACCGAGATCAAGGTGTATCGGAAGAAGACCAGAACATGGAGCATTAGAACTCAACGTTTTGTCAAGAAAACCCTAAGGCAGGAGATATCAACTATGGAATGATAGATCATGGAAATGACAAGAGCAGAAACACGACTATCCATGATGTTATCGCCCGCTTATGCTATTGTCACCGTGCTGAGTTAAGCATGCTTTTTGTCGGAAGGATTGGGTGGTAGAAGGCTGATGGAGCATCTATCAGCAAAGGATGCAGTTTTAACCTTAGCTGGTGTATCACCAGGATCTGGAGTATTACATCAAGAAGTTTAAGATGGACCTGCAGGAAGCCGTATTTGACAAGGAAGTATTTGGTGAAGAACTTAGGACCCAGAAGCTGAAGTAGCCAAACTGGAGGAACAAAACCTCAAGATACCAGAGATTCGTCAGGAACTGAAGGACAGTAGGACCATGGTTCCTGCCCAGGATGTTGAAATCCAGAAGTTTGGAACGCAACTCTTAAAGGACGTCATGAGAGACTTCGCGTCAACAGAGATGATCTGGCAAAAGAACCTGAGAAGGACAAGCACGATCGGAAGAAGCCATCGGAGACATGAACAAGACTTGAAGAGTTTGATGACTTTGAAGATTTATTGACCTTTAGAAGACCAAACCCCTGTTTTATACCCACGATAGATGCGATGATTGTGAGCTGTCATTTGTTTGATGTTTTCTGACAGCCACAAATAAAATCTGTCTTTTCAAAACTATTGTTTGTATTGTGTGTATCCCTCTCTATCTCTCTCATCTCACCCCAAAACCCATGGACCAAATAGAGGATGAATGGAGATGAACCCATATTTTCTGAACCGATGAGTCAATTGGAGACTGACCGATGGATTCAGAACATGGAGGATCGCATGAAGAATAACCCTATAGTCAGAAAGGATATGACCCAACATGCTCTTCAGTGCTTTGAAAGAGGTGCTGCTACTAGGTGGAGGATGTACCAAACCATCAATGGATGGCAAGGAGTACCCACTTGGAAAGAATTTAAGTTGACTCTGCTAAAAGTCTCGTCTTGTGTCCCAGAAATTGAAGCCTTATGGAAATAATATGAAGAAACCTTGTACATGCAAGCTTTGTGGAGAAATAGGACACAACCATAAGGAACACAAGGATGAATGCCCTAATTGTGAAGGAAGTCACACACCTGAAGAATGCCCAACTAGGCAGATTACTTGTTTCTTGTGTGAAGGAACTACCCACTACCCTGCTCAGTGTCACATTTACCCCATGGTACAAAGAACCATCCAACAGAAGAAAGAAGCAATGAAAGGAGCCCTCATGGAAATTTTAGAAGAACCTGTGATGGATGAAGAGGTGGAGGACACACCTAAAGAAGAACCAATTAGACCTTGCATCAAGTTATGCTATTCATGTTGAGAAGAAGGACACATCTTCTGGAATTGTTTGAATAGGGATCTAGTAGAATTCCCGACAGAGGAAGTAGAGTATGACCCACACGAAATAGAAGCCCTGATTGGAACGGAAAAGTCCAGGAAGAGAAGTAGATTGGATTTCAGGAAGGACCTGAATCATATCACCTGTTTCAGGTGCAAGGAGTCAGGGCACTACTTCAATAGTTTCCCAAAAAGGAAGCCGAGGACCCAAGGAGGCTATGTAATCATGAGGAAACCAAGAGACTTGTCAGAAGTAGTATGTTTCTGCTGTAATGAAGCAGGGCACTTTGTCAGGGATTGTCCCAAGGAGAAGGAGACTTATAATAATTTGTTGTGTCTGTGAGTAATATAGTAGTAGCAGTGGGAGCATTTCCTTTATAGTGAGGCGATGAGTTAATGCATGTAATGGAAAAGCAAGAGATTGTAATCATTTGAGAATCAATAAAGTTAGCATCGTTGGTAAAGATTTGGATTTTATGAGCAGTAACTCTATGAAGGAAGATTTTGACCATTTTCGAGGATATGAGAAATATGGTCTATGGATGAATTTGTGCATTCCAAGGGTGGTAGCACCCTGTGAGGAGATTTGACCCTTGGAAAGGATAATGATATTCCACGAAGTGGACTTCGGACAGAATAAGTATGAGTTTTATCTCGATATGTGGGATATCCCAAGAGTATGAAGGGATGAAGTACTATTGGATATAAAGGAGGAATAAAGCTGGTAATATGGAGCAATTGTAACTCCATGATGAGTCTGAGTAATCGCGTCTGAGTTTGGTACCAATAGAAGGAAGAAAGACAGTAGAATCGGATGGATTTAAGAATGCTAGGAAGATGGATGTTGGAATAACGAGCAGTTGCCCCGATGATGAGTTCAAGGTTTACAAGTGATGAGATGGGCCATAACCCACAGGCCCCAGGACCTGCCAAGAAGCAAGCACACTCTTGCTGAAGGAAAAACCCTGGAAGAAGTTACGACTTTATCGACAGACGATCTTATAGGAGTAACGCAAAAACGTGAGAGTTGTGAAGAAACGATAGATGTTTGTTTGGCTTGCGGAATCAATGGATTTATCCGAACCCAGTTCATCGACAAGAGAAATTCTGCAATGCTTGTGAGGATGACCGAGTGTTAGAATGCGAGATTCGCTAAACCGTATACAAGGTAATGATTTGGGTGCGGGATGGATTGATCACCATACCGGCTTACTCTTATTATTCGCCTTTGCTATATGGGATGGTAAATCTGAGTGACTTGCCTATAGTAGAGAGATGACGTTATTAAACCTTGTTTAAACCTTAGAATGGTATAGCAATTTTTCCCTTGTACAAGGCAGCTGCTGCCAACCGTAGGTCATACGGTGAGAATAAAGCCCAGACCCATTTCCTGCACGAGAAACCATAAATTGTTGACCACCATGAGATATCGATAGTTAGTTAGTATTGGCGCCAGACCCTTCAGTTAAGAAGACCTAGTCTCGGAATAACCTTACCCAGATGAAAGGACAGAAGAATTGAGGAAAAGGTTATGCCCCTATCGGAAGAGCCTAGAGAAGGAATTATCCTGAAGATTTGAGAAGACCGGCCCTGTCAAGAATAAGGATGGAGTATATGAGTATTGATGGGACCGTAACGATGCTTCTAAGGGTGGTAGCACCCCAGACCCCCTGTGACAATCGAGGGATTTTGATAAGACCCCAAACCTAACCTATTTCTTTCTAGCCTCTTCGAATCTCGAGGACGAGATTCATTTTAAGGGTGGTAGGTTTGTAACATCCCAAAATTCTAAATTTTGGAATGTTATATTAAATAGATAGTTTTGGTTGATTGTTTGATTGTTGTGTGATTGATTGACTGAAAGTGAGTGAAATTTGAAACTTCTGAAAGTTAAATGAGAGGGAATAAAAGGACTTCCCCAACCTTTCACCTTCGCTTTTCTGATCTCCATGAATTCAAATTCTTTTCACCACAAAACCCTGGAGAGAAGATGACATGACTTCTTCAATTTAAATATGAAAAGGGTTTTGAAAAGATTTGAATTTTGAAAATATTTTTCCAATTCAGAAACTTTATGCAACTCAATGATTTTCATGAGAGAAGATAAAATGACTTCTTCAAAACATATGAAATATGAGTTGGAAGTTTCAAAGAATCAAATTTATAGTCACTTTGAAATTATTTTCAATTTGGAGTTATTTGGGTTTTATTCAAATTATGTTTCTCCAAAAATAAAATACATGGACATTAGGGTAAAATGATGCCCTACATCAGAAAATTGGAGAGAAGTAAATTTGAAATCATTTTGGTATTTCTAAAATAATTTTTATTGGATTTTATTATAGAAGTAGCACTGTTTGAACTATTTGAATTTTTATGGATTTTATTTGACGTTAAAAAATGTTCATGCCGTAGGAAATCTGTTTCTGAAAATATTGATATATATAATATGCCTATATAAGTTTTCTATTTTATTTTGGTTATTCAGTTTTCCTTTCTGTTTCTATTTAGAAAAAACAACTGTGCGTGCGGCCCATAATTATTTGCTGCCCACGTGCGCTGCATAGTGGCATCGACGCCCCATCATTTTATTTTTTTCTTCTCTCCTACATGGGCCAGGCTTAGCCAGCCTTTTCATACTTTTTTACTTAGGCCGAATTTTGTTTTAAAAAAAATTACAGCGCGCGGCCGGCCGAGGCCTTTAGGCCCGTGCGAGGCGTTTAGCCTTTTTCTTCTCTGTTTCGTTTATTTTCGTCTATGTTTAGTCCCACATTGCCTAGCTTTTGACCTCTAAGCCTCTTTTCCACCTATAAATATGGACCCATAGAGCCTCCAAAAATCATCCGATTCGGGTTAAATCAATATTTTGGTTTGACTAGATTCATTAAAGAAAAATTATTTCTTCTCTCCGGCGGGACTTCTGAAAATTGTCTTTTCTTTCTGAAGTCGTCTTTTCTCTATTTTATAAAGGTATCTTTCTTCGCTTTTTATACTTATTTCTAGACTAGTGCGGTAAAATAATTAGATTATCAATTAGTCTCTGTATTTAATTAGGCCTAGAATTCTTTTAGCCGTAGTTATTTTTCTTTCGTAAAACAGCTTGACCCTGATTTTTCAAATAGCATAACTTTTTACTCGTTCATTCAAATTAGATGAAACCAGCGCCTATAGTTTTGTCTTGTTTTCACCTATCCAATGAACCTGTCACATCAACTTTTTGAAATTTTCAAATTTCAAAATTTGTTCAGATTCATATTCAAACTTCTTTTGATCATAATTTGAGTTTTATAACTCCGATTTAATCGATTCTTTTTGCTAATCGAAGCTCTTGACCTAAACTTTCTGATAAGGCCAAATTCACTTAATTTTGGTACTGTTAGAAATTTGTTTTCTGTTGCAAGAGTTATTTGCTTGGTTTTGATGTTTTCCGAATTGTCTTCTTTGTTCTTTCTGATCTTTTGAGTGATTGCTTATGTGTGGTTACTATTGCTTGCTTACGATAGATTGACCGGAGTGTGACGAGTAGAACTATCAGGAGTTATGAGTGCGAACCATCTTCATCAACAGTACAGGCAAGTTCACACTTTGATCATATCCCTTTCATACCCAGTTTTTATGCATTAGCTTCATTCCTCAAACATTGCATGGTTAGGACTTGATAACATGTGGGTATTGGGAAGTAGTTGATGAGGTAGGAACCTATTGTCTTGCATTCAAACCTTGGGAGTTACTTCTACGTTATGCTTATACTGTTATGCTATGCTCATAGACGTGGTTTGGGTGAGTGAATCCATGACAGATGTGAGATTGTTACTTAATGGTTAACTTAAGGTGGCAACTTTAATACACATCTGGGTGGAATGGTAGGGGCACCCTGGAGCACCCAGTGGTCTGCCCGGGCACCTGGAGAACCCAGTGCTTGCCCAAGGGGATCCCGGAGGACCCATGTGATCACCCTATGGAATGCCACCCGGGCTCAAAGGGATCATAAGATTATTCATGCTAGAAACTTCCGTGTGCAGCCACAAGCTATTATGGGCTCTAGCATAGTTGAGTATGCTATTATGGGCTCTAGCATAGTTGAGTATGTTGCGTGAAGCTCTTGAAGAGGTAGACTAGCAGATGTAGTGGGTTGCAGGTGGTACTGTCTATCCAGAGTAGAGAGTTAATGCTTCTGAAAGACTGTGTCTCGGTCATCCGTTTCTCAAACACCCTGTAGTGCGAGAAATCCAATGGAGGAGATCGAGTCTTGTCGAGAAAAGTGCGCAAACCTCTGCAGAGTGTACAAACTAATCATGATTAGCCGTGTCCCCGGTTATGGACATCTTGAGTATCTGGTTCTTGGATTATCATGTTGATCTCAACACTTTATTTAATTAATTTGATTGGGTTAATGATTATTATTTTGGGATTGCGTTGGAGGAACCTTCTCAATATTTATCAACCAACTTTGTAGTTAAATAAAATATATTCCTTTGATGTAGGGAAAAATTGGCTTTTCACAAAAACATTATAACCATAGAGCTTTTCCACCAGCCAATTATGCATGTAGTGATAGCTATTATTCATCATTATCCTATGGTGTGAATTTGCCAGTACATTCAATGTACTGACCCTTGTGGCTGCAACGTCTCATGTTGCAGTATTCTTATGACGAGTAAGTGATACGTTAGTGTTACGATTTCTACACTCAACTTTGCCGTTGGTGTTGATGGGAATCCACAACCTTGTTGTTACTTCCGCTATTTGGATCGAGGTAATCGTATTTACGTTACTTTACACATGTGATTTACCTCTGTTATAAATCCTCGAGTACTGTGTGTGTCAGCATACCGATCCAGTGATGACACTTAAGCACAGAGACTTGACCATCTGAGGTCGGGTCGCTACATCATGGTTATCATTATTCTTTATAGCATACGTGTCATCACAATAATCATCATAGATAGGAGGCATGCTTTCATCATAATAAATTTGCTCATCAAAGCTTGGGGGACAAAAAATATCATCTTCATCAAACATAGCTTCCCCAAGCTTGTGGCTTTCCATATCATTAGCATCATGGGTATTCAAAGAATTCATACTAACAACATTGCAATCATGCTCATCATTCACATATTTTATGCCAAGCATTCTATGTAATTCTTCTTCTAGTACTTAAGCACAATTTTCCTTCCCATTATTTTCACGAAAGACATTAAAAAGATGAAGCATATGAGGCACCCTTAATCCCATATTTTTTGTAGTTTTCTTTTATAAACTAAACTAGTGCTAAAACAAGAAACTAAAAGATTCGATTGCAAGATCTAAAGATATACCTTCAAGCACTCACCTCCCCGGCAACAGCGCCAGAAAAGAGCTTGATCTCTACTACACAACCTTCTTCTTGTAGACGTTGTTGGGCCTCCAAGCGCAGAGGTTTGTATGACAGTAGCAAATTTCCCTCAAGTGGATGACCTAAGGTTTATCAATCCGTGGAAGGCGTAGGCTGAAGATGGTCTGTCTCAAACAACCCTGCAACCAAATAACAAAGAGTCTCTTGTGTCCCCAACACACCCAATACAATGGTAAATTGTATAGGTGCACTAGTTCGGTGAAGAGATGGTGATACAAGTCAATATGGATGATAGATATAGGTTTTTGTAATCTGAAATTATAAAAACAGCAAGGTAGCAAGCGATAAAAGTGAGCGTAAACGATATTGCAATGTGTTGAAACAAGGCCTAGGGTTCATACTTTCACTAGTGCAAGTTCTCTCAACAATAATAACATAACTGGATCATATAACTATCCCTCAACATGCAACAAAGAGTCACTCGAAAGTCACTAATAGCGGAGAACAAACGAAGAGATTATGGTAGGGTACGGAACCACCTCAAAGTTATTCTTTCTGATCGATCTATTCAAGAGTTCGTACTAGAATAACACCTTAAGACACATCAACCAAAACCCTAATGTCACCTAGATACTCCAATGTCACCTCAAGTATCCGTGGGTATGATTATACAATATGCATCACACAATCTCAGATTCATCTATTCAACTAACACAAAGTACTTCAAAGAGTGCCCCAAAGTTTCTACCGTAGAGTCAAGACGAAAACGTGTGCCAACCCCTATGCATAAGTTCACAATGTTACGGAACCCGCAAGTTGATCACCAAAACATACATCAAGTAGATCACGTGAATATCTCATTGTCACCACAGGTAAGCACATGCAAGACATACATCAAGTGTTCTCAAATCCTTAAAGACTCAATCCGATAAGATAACTTCAAAGGAAAAACTCAATCCATCACAAGAGAGTAGAGGGGGAGAAACATCATAAGATCCAACTATAATAGCAAAGCTCGCGATACATCAAGATCGTACCACCTCAAGAACACGAGAGAGAGAGAGAGAGAGAGAGAGAGAGAGAGAGAGATCAAACACATAGCTACTGGTACATACCCTCAGCCCCGAGGGTGAACTACTAACTCCTCGTCATGGAGAGCGCCGGGATGATGAAGATGGCCACCGGTGGTGGATCCCCCCTCCGGCAGGGTGCCGGAACAGGGTCCCGATTGGTTTTTGGTGGCTAGAGTGGCTTGCGGCGGCGGAACTCCCGATCTAGGTAATGTTCTGGAGGTTTTAGTATATATATACATATATATATATATGAGATTTTGGCGTCGAGAACAAGTCAGGGGGGTCTCCGGGCTGTCCACGAGGTAGGGAGGCGCGCCCAGGGGGTGTGGGCGCGCCCCCACCCTCGTGGGCAGCCCGGGACTCTTCTGGCCCAACTCTTTTACTCCATGGCCTTCTTATGGTCCAAAAATAAGTTCCGTGAAGTTTCAGGTCAATTGGACTCCGTTTGGTTTTCCTTTTCTGCAAAACTCAAAAACAAGGAAAAAACAGAAACTGGCACTGGGCTCTAGATTAATAGGTTAGTCCCAAAAATCATATAAAATAGCATATAAATGCATATAAAACATCCTAGATGGATAATATAATAGCATGGAACGATCAAAAATTATAGATACGTTGGAGACGTATCAAGCATCCCCAAGCTTAATTCCTGCTCGTCCTCGAGTAGGTAAATGATAAAAACAGAATTTTTGATGTGGAATGCTACCTAACATATTTATCAATGTAATCTTCTTTATTGTGGCATGAATATTCAGATCCATAAGATTCAAGACAAAAGTTTAATATTGACATAAAATAATAATACTTCAAGCATACTAACCAAGCAATTATCTCTTCTCAAAATAACATGGCCAAAGAAAGTTCATCCCTACAAAATCATATAGTTTGGTCATGCTCCATTTTCATGACACAAGAATGCTCTCATCATGCACAACCCCGATGACAAGCCAAGCAATTGTTTCATACTTTAGTAATCTCAAACTTTTTTCAACTTTCACGCAATACATGAGCGTGAGCCATGGATATAGCACTATGGGTGGAATAGAATATAATGATGGGGGTTATGTGGAGAAGACAAAAAAGGAGAAAGTCTCACGTTGACGCGACTAATCAATGGGCTAGGGAGATGCCCATCAATTGATGTCAATGCAAGGAGTAGGGATTGCCATGCAACGGATGCACTAGAGCTATAAATGTATGAAAGCTCAACAAAAGAAACTAAGTGGGTGTGCATCCAACTTGTTTGCTCACGAAGACCTAGGGCATTTGAGGAAGCCCATTGTTGGAATATACAAGACAAGTTCTATAATGAAAAATTCCCACTAGTATATGAAAGTAACAAAACAAGAGACTCTCTATCATAAAGATCATGGTGCTACTTTGAAGCACAAGTGTGGAAAAAGGATAGTAGCATTGTCCCTTTTTATTTCTCTTTTTTTCTTTTTTTGGGCCTTCCCCTTTTTTATTTGGCCTTTCTCTTTTTTTTGGGACAATGCTCTATTAATGATGATCATCACACTTCTATTTATTTATAACTCGATGATTACAACTCGATACTAGAACAAAATATGACTCTATATGAATGCCTCCGGCGGTGTACCGGGATGAGGAATGAATCAAGAGTGACATGTATGAAATAATATGCATGGTGGCTTTTCCACAAATACGATGTCAACTACATGATCATGCAAGGCAATATGATGAAGCGTGTCATGATAAACGGAACGGTGGAAAGTTGCATGGCAATATATCTCGGAATGGCTATGGAAATGCCATAATAGGTAGGTATGGTGGCTGTTTTGAGGAAGATATAAGGAGGTTTATGTGTGATAGAGTGTATCGTATCACGGGGTTTGGATGCACCGGCGAAGTTTGCACCAACTCTCAAGGTGAGAAAGGGCAATGCACGGTACCGAAGAGGCTAGCAATGATGGAAGTGTGAGAGTGCGTATAATCCATGGTCTCAACATTAGTCATAAAGAACTCACATACTTATTGCAAAAATCTACAACTCATCAAAAACCAAGCACTGCGCGCATGCTCCTAGGGGGATAGATTGGTAGGAAAAGACCATCGCTCATCCCCGACCACCACTCATAAGGAAGACAATCAAAGAACACCTCATGTTTCAAATTTGTCACACGACATTTACCATACGTGCATGCTACGGGACTTGCAAACTTCAACACAAGTATTTCTCAATTCCACAATTACTCAACTAGCACGACTCTAATATCACTGTGACGCCCGGGTAATCAAGCTACAGTAACCCTCTGGTATGATGCCATGTCACCATGATTACTGTTGCTAATCTCGTGTTAGTTCAGAACCGATCCAAATTCAAATTTGAATTAAAGTCAAACAATAAAGTTTTCAATTCTCAAAACTAAAATGTTCTTATTGTGACAATTAAATCATCGATAGTATTGGTGGAGAAACAACATTTTTATAAAATAATTAATTACTCTAAAGTGATTAGAACTGCAGCAAAACAATTAAGTGAATACCTTTTTCGATTAAAAAAATTCTAAACTAGTTTATTTCGGGGTAAAACATTTATGGCAGTGGGTGGTTCTCAAACATCAATTTAGGAATTGTTATCATTTTTTTCTAAGCTAAAAACAATGTGTATCTAAAATAAAACAGAACAGAAAAATAAAAATAAAAAAAGAGAAAAGGAAACAAAAAAAGAAAGAAAGGAAAAGACCCCCCCCCCGCTGGGCCTCGGCCCAGCTGGCCACTGGGCCACCAGGCCAACCCCAGGCCGGCCCACCCCCTGCCTACTAACCCACTCCCCCTCCCACCGTAACCCTAAGCTACCCCACGTTCCCCACTCTCCCCCCCCCCGATCCGATCCACTCCTCCTTCCGCCCCGATCTGGGCATCGTCGCCCCGAGCACCGTCGCCAACCGCCCGGACGCCGCTGCCTGATCCTCGCCGGATTCGTCACCTCGCCGTCTCCTTCCCACGCTGGACCTCCTCGACCTCCTCCCCGACGGCCTCCCCAAGCCACGCCGTGCCCTGTCGCCGCTCGCCGTCTCTGGTGCCACCTCGCCGACGCCGCCCCACCGCCTCTTCCTCGCTGGACCGCACCGACCCTCCCCGTCCTCTTCTCGTCAACGGGGGTGAGCTCCCCGTCGGCCCCCGTCTATCTCCCCCTACGTATGCTGCACCCCACGCCGTCCCGTCGCCGCGCCCGCCTCTGCGTGGCCGCGCCCCGTCGTGGCTCCCGCACGCCCGCGCGCGCCCAGGGCGCGCCTCCCCCCTTTGCGCCCATCGCCTGCGCCGGCTCTCACCGTTGCTAGCGCCGCTCGCGGACCGCCTCTGCTAGTCCCCGCGGCCGCGCCACCGCGCCGCCCGCATGCCACTGGCCGCACCGGCGCTACCCCCCTCGCCTCCGCCCGCCGTGGCCCCGGCTGGCCGCGCCGGCTTGCCCCGCCGTCGGTGCCCCGGCGGCCTCGTCCCGCCTGCGGGCGAGTGCTCGCTCGGGTGTGCCCGCAACCACCTTCCCGTATGCCCGTTAATGCCCCTGTGCCTATGACCAGTGGGCCCGGCCCTAGAACGTTAAAAAAAGGAGAAAAGAATTAAAAATAATATTAATAAAATTAAAAATTACTTAATTAATTAATTAATGAATTAATTAAGTTAATTAACCCTGTTTAATTAGTCTAATTAACTAGTTAGTTTAAATGAACCATAATTAGTTTAGTTAAATCCTGATTAACCTAATCAGAGTATGACAGGTGGGTCCCACTGGACCCACTTGTCAGGTTGACCAGGTCAACGGTCAACGTTGACTGCTGACATCATGCTGACATCATGCTAACGTCATAATTACCTTTTTCTAATTAAATTAATTCTGTTAATTCTAGAAAAAGATAAAATCCTTTTTAAATTAATATAAAATGAACCGTAGCTCGCATGGAAAAACTTTGTACATGAAAGTTGCTCAGAACGACGAGACGAATCCGGATACGCAGCCCGTTCGTCCGCCACACATCCCTAGCATAGCAAACACGCAACTTTCCCCCTTCGGTTCATCTGTCCGAAAACGCGAAACACCGGGAATACTTTCCCGGATGTTTCCCCCCTTCGCCGGTACCACCTCCTACCGCGTTAGGGCACACCTAGCCCCGCGCATTGACATGTCTTCCATCGTCATGCTTATGTTTGCATTATATTTATTGTTTCTTCCCCCTCTTCTCTCCTTAGACACCGAGACCGACGCCGTTGCTACCCAGTACGACTACGGTGTTGACGACCCCTCCTTCTTGCCAAAGCAACTAGGCAAGCCCCCCCCCTTGATCACCAGATATGGCCTATTCTTCTCTATACTGCTTGCATTAGAGTAGTGTAGCATGTTACTGCTTTCGGTTAATCCTATTCTGTTGCATAGCCTCTCATTTTTGCTACAGTTGTTACCCTTACCTGCTATCCTACTGCTTAGTATAGGATGCTAGTGTTCCATCAGTGGCCCTACACTCTTGTCCGTCTGCCATGCTATACTACTGGGCCGTGATCACTTCGGGAGGTGATCACGGGTATATACTATATACTTTATATACATGACACACGTGGTGACTAAAGTCGGGTCGGCTCGTTGAGTACCCGCAAGTGATTCTGATGAGGGGGCTGAAAGGACAGGTGGCTCCATCCCGGTAGAGGTGGGCCTGGGTTCCTGACGGCCCCCGACTGTTACTTTGTGGCGGAGCGACAGGGCAGGTTGAGACCACCTAGGAGAGAGGTGGGCCTGGCCCTGGTCGGCGCTCGCGGATACTTCAAAATAACATGCTTAACGAGTTCTTGGTATTTGATCTGAGTCTGGCCATTTGGTCTATACGCACTAACCAACTACGCGGGAACAGTTATGGGCACTCGACGTCGTGGTATCAGCCGAAGCTCTTTTTGACGTCAGCGACGGAGCGGCGCGCGCCGGATTGGACTGGAACGCCTGCTAGGCTAGGTCTGCTTCCGGCCTCCCTCGCAACATGCAGGTGTGCAATGGGCGATGGGCCCAGACCCCTGCGCGCATAGGATTTAGACCGGCGTGCTGACCTCTCTGTTGAGCCTAGGTGGGGCTGCGACGTGTTGATCTTCCGAGGCCGGGCATGACCCAGGAAAGTGTGTCCGGCCAAATGGGATCAAGCGTGTTGGGTTATGTGGTGCACCCCTGCAGGGAAGTTTATCTATTCGAATAGCCGTGTCCCTCGGAAAAAGGACGACCCAGAGTTGTACCTTGACCTGATAACAACTAGAACCGGATACTTAATAAAACACACCCTTCCAAGTGCCAGATACAACCCGGTGATCACTCTCTAACAGGGCGACGAGGAGGGGATCGCCGGGTAGGATTATGCTATGCGATGCTACTTGGTGAACTTACCATCTACTCTCTTCTACATGCTGCAAGATGGAGGTGGCCAGAAGCGTAGTCTTCGACAGGATTAGCTATCCCCCTCTTATTCTGGCATTCTGCAGTTCAGTCCACCGATATGCCCCTTTACACATATACCCATGCATATGTAGTATAGCTCCTTGCTTGCGAGTACTTTGGATGAGTACTCACGGTTGCTTTTCTCCCTCTTTTCCCCTTTCTATACCTGGTTGTCGCAACCAGATGCTCGAGTCCAGGAGCTAGAGATCCCGAGGATGATTCTACATGGAGTTCGGCTTCGAGGAGTAGTTAGGAGGTCCCAGGCAGGAGGCCTTGTCTTTTCGATCGTTGTTACTTTTGTGCTAGCCTTCTTAAGGAAATCTTGTTTAACTTATGTCTGTACTCAGATATTATTGCTTCCACTGACTCTTGTGTTTTCGAGCTTATGTATTCGAGCCTTCGAGGCCCCTGGCTTGTAATATAAAGCTTGTTTTATTTTAATTTGTGTCTAGAGTTGTGTTGTGATATCTTCCCGTGAGTCCCTCATCTTGATCGTACACGTTTGCGTGCATGATTAGTGTACGATTGAATCGGGGGCGTCACAAGTTGGTATCAGAGCCAACTGCCTGTAGGAATCCCCCTTTCCAACTCCTTGGCCGAAGTCGAGTCTAGTCATTGGAAAAACTTTTACTAACATGGCTGTGTGGCTTACAGGCCCACGTCGCCATTGGGTGGTAGTAGGATCTTTTATTCCTCAACCTATACTCTGGGACTCTGACATCTCTTCTATTCGGATTAAACGATTTTACTAACTCTGACTCTAGGTTCTCAATAATACTTTCTCCCGGAGAGCCCCTTATTACAGATGATCGTCTGCTGCACAAGAAGGATCTGAAGATACTCTCCGATGTTCTCTTGAGACTTTATGGTGTCGCTTTTGCAATTCCCTTCCATCGATAAACCCCTGTGGATAACCACGTATACTCGCCATTCATACAATGCTTCCGAGTTGATCTTAAAGATACCTCGAAATTCTCTTTGTTGCTCCGAGAATCCTTTGTGCTTACTGTCTTTCTGTTCTTTGCCACATGAATACCACTATGGATAATTTCTAGCACTCACCGGATATTTGCTCATCCCCAGTTCATTCATGTATTTCACAAAAGTCTTCAAAATACTGTTTGAACTTCCGAAATCCTGAGTAGCCTATTCGGGGGCGTCACAATCACCATCTTTATATCTCAAAACAATTATCAAGTATCAAACTTCTCATAGTATTCAATGCACTCTGTATGAAAGTTTTTATTATACCCATCTTGAATGCCCATCATATTAGGACTAATTTCATAACCAAAGCAAATTACCATGCTGTTCTAAAAGACTCTCAAAATAATATAAGTGAAGCATAAGAGTTCATCTATTTCTTAAAAATAAAACCATTGTCGTTCTCTAAAAGATATAAGTGAAGCACTAGAACAAACGGCAAACTACTCCAAAAGATATAAGTGAAGATCAATGAGTAGTCGAATAATTGTGAAACTATGTGAAGACTTTCTAACATTTAAGAATGTCAGATCTTGTGATATTATTCGAACAGCAATCAAAAATAAATAAATAAAATGATGCACCAAGCAAAACACATATCATGTGGTGAATAAAAATATAGCTCCAAGTAAAGTTACCGATGAACGAAGAAGAAAGAGGTTGTCCTTGAATATTACCTTGGGGTGCCTTGGGCATCCCCAAGCTTAGGCTCTTGCCACTCCTTATTCTATAGTCCATCGAATATTTACCCAAAACTTGAAAACTTCACAACACAAAACTCAACAGAAAACTCGTAAGTTCTGTTAGTATAAGAAAATAAATCACCACTTAGGTACTGTTGTGAACTCATTCTAAATTCATATTTGTGTAATATCTACTGTATTCCAACTTCTCTATGGTTCATACCCTCCGATACTACTCATAGATTCATCAAAATAAGCAAACAACACATAGAAAACAGAATCTATCAAAAACAGAACAGACTGTAGTAATCTGTATCATTCGAATACTTCTGTAACTCCAAAAATACTAAAATAAATTG
Organism: Triticum aestivum; assembly: GCF_018294505.1. Classification (NCBI taxonomy): domain Eukaryota; kingdom Viridiplantae; phylum Streptophyta; class Magnoliopsida; order Poales; family Poaceae; genus Triticum; species Triticum aestivum. The sequence continues at coordinate 285,491,018 of NC_057799.1, forward strand.
GTGGACCTGAGGAATTTTTCTATTAATCATCTTCCAAAAGAATCAACCTAAAAGCTCTCTCCAGTAAAAAAAATTGCAGCTAATCTCGTGAGCGCAAAAGTTTCTGTTTTTTACAGCAAGATCGCATAGACTTCACTCAAGTCTTCCCAAAGGTTCTACTTGGCACAAACACTAATTAAAACATAAGACCACATCTAAACAGAGGCTAGATGAATTATTTATTACTAAACAGGAGCAAAAAGCAAAGAACGAAAATAAAATTGGGTTGCCTCCCAACAAGCGTATTGTTCAATGCCCCTAGCTAGGCATGATGATTTCAATGATGCTCACATAAAAGATAAGAATTGAAACATAAATAGAGCATCATGAAGAATATGACTAGCACATTTAAGTCTAACCCACTTCCTATGAATAGGGATTTGTGAGCAAACAACTTATGGGAATAATAATCAACTAGCATAGGAAGGCAAAACAAGCATAACTTCGAAACTTTAAGCACATAGAGAGAAACTTGATATTATTGCAATTCCTACAAGCATATGTTCATCCCTCATAATAATTTTCAGTAGCATCGTGAATGAATTCAACAATATAACCATCACATAAAGCATTCTTTTCATGATCTACAAGCATAGAAAATTTACTACTCTCCACATAAGCAAAATTCTTCTCATTCGGAATAGTGGGAGTATCATAAGAAACTTGGATACTATAAATTGTTTTCACATTAAAAGAGTAATGTTCAGAAAAAGGGTAATCATAATCATGACAAGTTTTATAAATATAATCATCACTACTTTTTTTAGCATAAGTGTCATCACAATAATCATCATAAGTAGCAACTTTGTTCTCATCATAATCGATTGAAACCTCTTCCAAGATAATGGAATCATCACTAAATAAAGTCATGACCTATCCAAATCCACTTTCATCATCATAAGTAGGAGGCATGCTATCATCATAATAAATTTGCTCATCAAAACTTGGGAGGCTAAAAATATCATCTCCATTAAACATAGCATCCCCAAGCTTGGGTCTTTTCATATCATAAGCATAATCACTCTCATCATTAATAGTATGGATAGCACCAACAGTATAACAATTATCATCATCACAATGAGTAATAGGAGCAACATCATTTGGGAGGGATACCTTTCTACCTTTGCTTCTCCGTCTTTTCTTTTTCTTCTTCACATCATGTGTGGGTTTAACCCTCTTTTTTGAGCTCCTTATTAATGAGATTGGTTGAATAGAAAGCTCCTCCTCGTTACTTGATTCATCATAAGAAATAATAGGAGGATATTGGGAAGTCTCTTCCCTTTCATTAGTATTCTCTTCATCTTCTATTTGTTTTCTTGTCTTTATGTAATTGGCAATATAAGGATTTTCAATGCAATTCACCGCACGATACATAAAAATTTCTTCTAGATCAAAATCAAGAAATCTATCAAGATTAAATTTTGGAATACCCTCAGTTATACGTTTCATTTCTTCATACCCCAAAAGAAGACTAAGCTCTTTATGATGCTCAAGGGTAATCAAGTTATCACAATTTTTGGACACGATTTGATCATGAAACAAATAGCATTGGAGCTTTAAATGACCATGTTCATTGCAAAGTTCACAAGGATGGCGATAAATATTGAATCTTTCAGCACAATCATCTAGCCTTTCTTGCAACCATTTAGTTTCCAAATACTTATGCCTCTTGCAAAATCTATCTTCCCTATTCCATGTGTACTTGCAAGCTCTATGTATTCCACAAAAGTTGACATGCTTATAAGAGACATTTTCATCATGACTAGTGCAATCATCATTAGTACTATGGATATTCAAAGAATTCATACTAACAACATTGCAATCATGCTCATCATTCAAATATTTAGTGCCAAACATCCTAATGCATTCTTCCTCTAGCAATTGAGCACAATTATCGGAATCCTTATTTTCATGAAAGATATTAAAAAGATGAAGCATATGAGGCACCCTCAATTCCATTTTTAGTAGTTTTCTTTTATAAACTAAACTAGTGATAAAACAAGAAACTAAAAGATTCGATTGCAAGATCTAAAGATATACCTTCAAGAACTAACCTCCCCGGCAACGGCGCCAGAAACTGCTTGATGTCTACTACGCAACCTTCTTGTAGACGTTGTTGGGCCTCCAAGTGCAGAGGTTTGTAGGACAGTAGCAAATTTCCCTCAAGTGGATGACCTAAGGTTTATCAATCCATGGGAGGCGTAGGATGAAGATGGTCTCTCTCAATCAACCCTGCAACCAAATAACAAAGAGTCTCTTGTGTCCCCAACACACCCAATACAATGGTAAATTGTATAGGTGCACTAGTTCGGCGAAGAGATGGTGATACAAGTGCAATATGGATGATAGATATAGTTTTTGTAATATGAAAATATAAAAACAGCAAGGTAGCAAGCGATAAAAGTGAGCGTAAACGGTATTGCAATGCGTTGAAACAAGGCCTAGGGTTCATACTTTCACTAGTGCAAGTTCTCTCAACAATAATAACATAATTGGATCATATAACTATCCCTCAACATGCAACAAAGAGTCACTCCAAAGTCACTAATAGCGGAGAACAAACGAAGAGATTATGGTAGGGTACGAAACCACCTCAAAGTTATTCTTTCTGATCGATCTATTCAAGAGTTCGTACTAGAATAACACCTTAAGACACATATCAACCAAAACCCTAATGTCACCTAGATACTCCAATGTCACCTCAAGTATCCGTGGGTATGATTATACGATATGCATCACACAATCTCATATTCATCTATTCAACTAACACAAAGTACTTCAAAGAGTGCCCCAAAGTTTCTACCGGAGAGTCAAGACGAAAACGTGTGCCAACCCCTATGCATAAGTTCACAATGTTACGGAACCCGCAAGTTGATCACCAAAACATACATCAAGTAGATCACGTGAATATCCCATTGTCACCACAGATAAGCACATGCAAGACATACATCAAGTGTTCTCAAATCCTTAAAGACTCAATCCGATAAGATAACTTCAAAGGAAAACTCAATCCATCACAAGAGAGTAGAGGGGGAGAAACATCATAAGATCCAACTATAATAGCAAAGCTCGCGATACATCAAGATCGTACCATGTAACACCCACGATGCGGCTATATCTCCCACGTGTCGAGGCACGACTTAGAGGCATAACCGCATTGTGGTTTTGTCGCAAGAAGGGTCATCTTCACACAATCCGATGTAATGAACAAGAATGGGATAAAGAGTTGGCTTACAATCGCCACTTCACACAATACATGAACAAATCATACATCAATCAGAGTACACACATAGGTCCGACTACGGAACCAAAAGAAAAGAAGACAACCCCAAATGCTAGATCCCCGATCGTCCCAACTGGGCTCCACTACTGATCAACAGGAAACGAAACATAGTAACGACCAAGGTGCTCGTCAAACTCCCACATGAGCTCGGTTGTGTCATCTGCACTGGTTTTGTCGGCACCTGCAACTGTTTTGGAAGTATCTGTGAGTCACGAGGACTCAGCAATCTCACACCCGCGAGATCAAGACTATTTAAGCTTATGGGTAGGAAAGGGTAAGGTGGTGAGGTTGCAGCAGCGACTAAGCATATATGGTGGCTAACATGCGCAAATAAAAGAGCGAGACGAGAAGCAACGGAACGGTCGTAAAGCTAGCAATGATCAAGAAGTGATCCTGAACTCCTACTTACGTCAAACATAACCCAAAAGCCGTGTTCACTTCCCGGACTCCGCCGAAAAGAGACCATCACGGCTACACACGCGGTTGATGCGTTTTAATTAAGTCGAGTGTCAAGTTCCCTACAACCGGATATTAACAAATTCCCATCTGCCACATAACCGCGGGCACGGCTCTCGAAAGTTTATACCCTGCAGGGGTGTCCCAACTTAGCCCATTATAGGCTCTCACGGTCAACGAAGGATATTCCTTCTCCTGGGAAGACCCGATCAGTCTCGGAATTCCCGGTTACAAGACATTTCGACGATGGTAAAACAAAACCAGCAAAGCCGCCCGGATGTGCCGACAAATCCCGATAGGAGCTGCACAAATCTCGTTCTCAGGGCACACCGGATGAGCCAGACGTCGGGTTGGCATAGACCCTGGTGCCCAGGGGGCGCCGGACATCGCTCGGTTTGGACCAGCACTTGGAGAAGCACTGGCCCGGGGGGTAAAATAAAGATGACCCTCGGGATGCGCGACTCCCAAGGGAAAAAAGGCTAGGTGAGGCAAATGTAAAACCAAGGTTGGGCCTTGCTGGAAGAGTTTTATTCAAAGCGAACTGTCAAGGGGGTCCCATAAATCACCCAACCGCGTAAGGGACGCAAAATCAAGGAACATAACACCGGTATGACGGAAACTAGGGCGGCAAGAGTGGAACAAAACACCAGGCATAAGGCCGAGCCTTCCACCCTTTACCAAGTATATAGATGCATTAATTAAATAAGAGATATTGTGATATCCCAACATCAACATAATCCAACATGGAGCAATCTTCATCTTCACCTGGACCTAGCAACGCTATAAGAGGGGCTAAGAAAAAGCGGTAACATAGCCAAACAACGGTTTGCTAGGAAGGGTGACAAAGGTTAGAGGTTCATGGCAATTTGGGAGGCTTGATAAGCAAGTCGTAGGTAGCGTGACATAGCAATAGAGCGAACAACTAGCAAGCAAAGATAGAAGTGATTTTGAGGGTATGGTCATCTTGCCTGAGATCCCGCAAGGAAGAAGAACGAGTCCATGAAGAAGACAAACAGATGTAGTCAAATGAATCCTCACAACTCCGGAATGAAACCGAAGCTAACGAGAGAAGCAACCCGGAAAGAGACAAACAACATAGTAAACAACCACCACATACACATGGCATGATGCACAAACAAGTATGATGCATGTCCGGTTTAAAGAGGCATGGCATGGCAAAGTGCACAAACGAAACTACAAGTTAAGTGGAGCTCAATATGCAACGAGTTGCATATTGATGAAACACCACATCAATTGTTTAGTTCTCTCGGTTATGTACCCAACAATATTAAATGTTGATTAACATGGCAAGAGGTGAAGCATAAGTAAACTAACTATCTAGGCAATTTAAATGAGGCCGGAACAACAAACAATAATTCCGGAAAAACCTCATGTCATTTAGCAATTTTAATGCAAACATCAAATGTAAACATTTAAATGTTGTTATCATGATGCGAATGACATATGCAAGTTTTTAAGCAATTTTATGAAAACGTGGACACGAGCATGTTATGAAGCATTTGTTACCGTGGTGGAACGGAAAGGGTGCCACGGCAACGATAACAAAAATGGTGCCACGGCAACATTCCGATGATCCGATAACTCACGGAGATACCGGTGCAAAAGAAGTGGGCGTGAGCGTGTCATGCTAGAGATGGTGGGGTGCTCCCGGATTCCGGGTTCCCACGGTACGGCAGCATGGCAATCGAGGAACGTGCAAAGACCTCTCTCGGACACGGTGCAAACACGAGCATCTCATACAACATGCATGCATTCATTCATAGCGATCGTCCCGTCGGTTATACCTTCGAAGCGTGCGTTTGGAGGCGGACGGGTTCAAAGTGGAAGTAGTTGTACATGTTCGTTTTTGGAGAGGTACTTGGAGAATCCAATGTCTTCGGGGCGAGGGTAGTGGTACACGCAACGTCGAGGTACTTGTCGTTCCGATCTTGGCGGTGTAGATGTACACGTTTCGTAGATGAACTTGGCGTAACCGTGCGGTAGTCGAACTTGGCGACGTTTCGATGAAGCTCCAACGAAGCACCCGCAAATAGAGGCACGCAGTGCCCCGGTGCTCTGGACGACGGTCGATGCACTTGGTTTTGACGGACCCATAGCAACGGTAGTCAAACACGCATCTGAAAGGAACTAGGCAATCCTAAAGAACTGAAAGGGCATCAAGGGACTTGCAAGGCTCGGCCTCGGGAGGTCACCGGAGACTGCTCGAGCTGCTGGGTGCTGGCGCATGGCCAAGCATGCGGCTGGAAGAAGTGGCCGGCGTCGGCCTTGGCGCGAAGCAGGGAAGGCGGAGCTCCTGCTCGGGGAGGTGCGGCAAGGGGAACCGCGTGGAGGCGCGGAGGAAGGCGGCAACGACGAATCGAGTCGGAGGCGGCGCGTGTGGAGGAGGAGCAGAGGAAGGGGTCGCGCGGACTGCGAGAGGCTGGCGCTGGTCGTGGTCGCCAGCGATGGAGGCGGAGCAGAGGAAGCCGGGAGGAGAGCCGGCGAAGGGGCCCAAGGAGGTCGCAGAGGGCTAGCCGGCGGCGACCAGGGTCGCTGAGGCGCGGCCTCGAGGGAAGCAGCACTGCTGCGCGTGGCGTGCATGGCCATGGGGATCGGGATCCCTCTCCTGTGCGTGGTGACGGCGCGAGGAAGGATACGAGGGAGAGATCGAGAGGAGGGAGAGATGGGGATCGAGGGCGTGGTGGCGGCGGCCACGGGAACGAGAGAGGGAGAGGTCAGGGATCGAGAGGGCAGGCTAGGGTTAAGGGCGCGCGGGCTGGGCCTTAGAGGTCGGCCCAGTGGAGGGGGAAAAGTTGACCAGAGGCCTGGCCTAGTGGCATGCGGCTGCTGGGCTGCGGATGGGTCTAGAAGGCCGGCTGGGGTGCGCTGGGGGACTCTCTCTTCTCTCTCCCTTATATTCTTTGGCAGAAGAGAATTAGAGAAAAGAAAGAGAAAGAGAGGTTTAGAGAAAGAATTTGCGCATGCGGTTAATTTTCCCGGACTCACAAAATGTGCTTGTTCCGAGAAAATAGAAAAGGCCAAGATTGAAAGATTTAAATTCAAACTCATTTGATTTAAATTCAAATGATTTGAATAGGAACTGTTGGTTGGGAATGTCCAAAAATATTCGGATTTTTGGTGGAGCTCCGGAATATGATGAAAGAATATATGGCAAGGTTGGAGACCAAGAATTAAGATAACAAAGGCATTGGGATAATTTACAAGTGTGTTATGGTGATTTCCAAGATAAAGAAATATTTAATATAGCTCCCTAATATTGGGAGGATATGTTATAAAGAGAAGTCACCCTTCCCTCGATTTAAATGGATCGAAGATCCATGCAATTTACTTAGTTGAGTTTTTAAAAATCAAATGACATGATGGCATGATGAGGTGATGCAATGCAAAATAAATAGAGCAAGCAAAAATAAACACACAGTGATCACGAAAATAAGGAAATCTTCTGAAGCGTCGGTCTCGGGGCGTTACATACCACCTCAAGAACACGAGAGAGAGAGAGAGAGAGAGAGAGAGAGAGAGAGAGATCAAACACATAGCTGCTGGTACATACCCTCAGCCCCGAGGGTGAACTACTCCCTCCTCGTCATGGAGAGCACCGGGATGATGAAGATGGCCACAGGTGATGGATCCCGCCTCCCGCAGGGTGCCGGAACAGGGTCTCGATTGGTTTTTGGTGGCTACAGAGGCTTGCGGCGGCGGAACTCCCGATCTAGGTTATGTTCTGGAGGTTTCAGTATATATAAGAGGTTTTGGCGTCGAGAACAAGTCAGGGGGGTCTCCGGGCTATCCACGAGGTGGGGAGGCGCGCCTAGGGGGTGTGGGCGCGCTCCCCACCCTCGTGGGCAGGCCGGGATTCTTCTGGCCTAACTCTTTTACTCCATGGCCTTCTTCTGGTCCAAACATAAGTTCCGTGAAGTTTCAGGTCAATTGGACTCCGTTTGGTTTTCCTTTTCTGCGATACTCAAAAACAAGGAAAAAAACAGAAACTGGCACTGGGCTCTAGGTTAATAGGTTAGTCCCAAAAATCATATAAAATAGCATATAAATGCATATAAAACATCCTAGATGGATAATATAATAGCATGGAACAATCAAAAATTATAGATACGTTGGAGACGTATCACATGACCACGTTCATGAGACCGGTTCCACCGACAGGCATGCAACTAGTTTTGCATAAAGGTGGCTGGCGGGTGTCTATTTCTCCAACTTTAGTTGAATCGAATTTGACTACGGCCAGTCCTTGTTGAAGGTTAAAACAGCAAACTTGATAAATCACCGTTGTGGTTTTGAATGCGTAGGTAAGAACGGTTCTTGCTAGAAGCCCGTAGCAGCCACGTAAAACTTGCAACAACAAAGTAGAGGACGTCTAACTTGTTTTTGCAGGGCATGTTGTGATGTGACATGGTCAAGACATGATGTGGTATACGTTATTGTACGAGACGATCATGTTTTGTAAAAGTTATCGGCAACTGGCAGGAGCCTTATGGTTGTCGCTTTATTGTATGAAATGCAAACGCCATGTAACTGATTTACTTTATCACTATGCGTTACCGATAGTTGTAGAAGCAATAGTTGGCGAGACGACCACGATGCTACGATGGAGATCAAGGTGTCAAGCCGGTGACGATGGAGATCATGACGGTGCTTTGGAGATGGAGATCAAAGGCACAAGATGATGATGGTCATATCATGTCACATATTTTGATTGCATGTGATGTTTATCTTTTATGCATCTTATTTTACTAAGTACAACGGTAGCATTATAATATGATCCCTTACTAAAATTCCAAGGTATAAGTGTTCTCCCTGAGTATGCACCATTGCGACAGTTCGTCGTGCTGAGACACCACATGATGATCGGGTGTGATAAGCTCTACGTTCACATACAACGGGTGCAAGACAGTTTTGCACATGCGGAATACTCGGGTTAAACTCGACGAGCCTAGCATGTACAGACATGGCCTCGGAACACTGGAGACCGAAAGGTCGAGCGTGAATCATATAGTAGATATGATCAACATAGAGATGTTCACCATTGAAAACTACTCCATCTCACGTGATGATCTGCCATGGTTTAGTTGATTTGGATCACGTGATCATTTAGATGACTCGAGGGATGTCTATCTAAGTGGGAGTTCTTAAGTAATATGATTAATTCAACTTAATTTATCATGAACTTAGTCCTGATAGTTTTTGCATATCTATGTTGTAGATCAATGGCCCGTGCTACCGTTCCCTTGAATTTTAATGCGTTCCTAGAGAAAGCTAAGTTGAAAGATGATGGCATCAACTACACGGACTGGGTCCATAACTTGAGGATTATCCTCATTACTGCACAGAAGAATTAGGTCCTTGATGCACCGCTAGGTGCAAGGCCTGCTACAGGAGCATATGCTGATGTTATGAACGTCTGGCAAGCTCGATCTGATGACTACTCGATAGTTCAGTGTGCCATGCTTTACGGCTTAGAATCGGGACTTCAAAGATGTTTTGAACGTCGTGGAGCATATGAGATGTTCCAGGAGTTGAGGTTAATATTTCAAGCAAATGCCCGAGTTGAGAGATATGAAGTCTCCAACAAGTTCTATAGCTGCAAGATGGAGGAGAACAGTTCTGTCAGTGAACACATACTCAGAAAGTCTGGGTACCATAACCACTTGACTCAGCTGGGAGTTAATCTTCCAGATGATATTGTTATTGACAGAGTTCTTCAATCGCTGCAACCAAGCTATAAAGGCTTCGTGATAAACTATAATATGCAAGGGATGGAGAAGACTATTCATGAGCTCTTCGCAATGCTCAAAGCTGCATAGGTAGAAATCAAGAAGGAGCATCAAGTATTGATGGTTAACAAGACCACTAGTTTCAAGAAAAAGGGCAAAGGAAAGAAGGGGAACTTTAAGAAGAATGGCAAGCAAGTTGCCACACCCGGGAAGAAGCCCAAGTCTGGACCTAAGCCTGAAACTGAGTGCTTCTACTACAAAGGGATTGGTCACTGGAAGCGGAACTGCCACAAGTATTTGGCGGATAAGAAGGATGGCAAAGTGAACAAAGGTATATTTGATATACATGTTATTGATGTGTACCTTACTAATGCTCGTAGTAGTGCCTGGGTATTTGATACCGGTTCGGTTGCTCATATTTGTAACTCGAAACAGGGGCTACGGATTAAACGAAGATTGGCTAAGGACGAGGTGACGATGCGCGTCAGGAATGGTTCCAAGGTCGATGTGATCGCCGTCGGCATGCTACCTCTACATCTACCTTTGGGATTAGTTTTATACCTGAATAATTGTTATTTGGTGCCAGCATTGAGCATGAACATTATATCTAGATCTTGTTTTATGTGAGACGGTTATTCATTTAAATCAAAAAATAATGGTTGTTCTATTTATATGAGTAATATCTTTTATGGTCATGCACCCTTGAGGAGTGGTCTATTTTTGTTGAATCTCTATTGTGGTGATACACATATTCATAATATTGATGCAAAAAAGATGCAAAGTTGATAATGATAGTGCAACATATTTTTGGCACTGTCGTTTACGTCATATTGGTGTAAAGAACATGAAGAAACTCCATGCAAATGGACTTTTGGAATCACTTGATTATGAATCATTTGATGCTTGCGAACCATGCCTCATGGGCAAGATAACTAAAACTCCGTTCTACGGAACAATGGAGCGAGCTAATGAATTATTGGAAATAATACATAACGATGTATGCGGTCCGATGAGTGTTGAGGCTCGCGGCGGGTATCGTTATTTTTTGACCTTCACAGATGATTTGAGCAGATATGGGTATATCTACTTGATGATACACAAGTCTAAAACATTTGAAAAGTTCAAGAATTTCGAGTGAAGTGGAGAATCATCGTAAGAAGAAAATAAAGTTTCTACGATTTGATCATGGAGGCGAATATTTGAGTTACGAGTTTCGCCTTCATTTAAAACAATGTGAAATAGTTTCACGACTCACACCACCTGGAACACCACAGCGTAATGGTGTGTTCGAACGTCGTAACCGTATTTTATTAGATATGGTGCGATCTACGATGTCTCTTACCGATTTACCACTATCGTTTTGGGGTTATGCATTAGAGACAGGTGCATTCACGTTAAATAGGGCACCGTCTAAATCTGTTGAGATGACACCATATGAACTGTGGTTTGACAATAAACCTAAGATGTCACTTCTTAAAGTTTGGGGTTGTGATGCTTATGTGAAAAAGCTTCAGCCTGATAAGCTCAAACCCAAATCGGAGAAGTGCGTCTTCATAGGATACCCAAAAGAAACTGCTGGGTACACCTTCTATCACAGATCCGAAGGCAAGATCTTTGTTGCTACGAATGGATCTTTCTAGAGAAGGAGTTTCTCTCGAAAGAAGTGAGTGGGAGGAAAGTAGAACTTGATGAGGTAATTGTACCTTCTCTTGAATTGGAAGGTAGTTCATCACAGAAATCAAATCCAGTGATGACTACACCAATTAATGAAGAATATAATGATGATGATCATGAAACTTTAGATCAAGTTACTACCGAACCTTGTAGGTCAACTAGAGCGCGTTCCGCACCAAAGTGGTACGGTAATCCTGTTCTGGAAGTCATGTTGCTAGACCATGACGAACCTACGAACTATGAGGAAGCGATGATGAGCCCAGATTCCGCAAAATGGCTTGAGCCCATGAAATCTGAGATGGGATCCATGTATGAGAACAAAGTATGGACTTTGGTGGACTTGCCCGATGATCGGCAAGCCATAGAGAATAAATGGATCTTCAAGAAGAAGACTAACACTAATGGTAATGTTACTATCTACAAAGCTCGACTTGTCGCAAAAGGTTTTCGACAAGTTCAAGGAGTTGACTACAATGAGACCTTCTCACCCGTAGCGATGCTTAAGTCTGTCCGAATCATGTTAGCAATTGCCGCATTTTATGATTATGAAATCTGGCAAATGGATGTCAAAACTGCATTCCTTAATGGATTTCTTAAAGAAGAGTTCTATATGATGCAACCGTAAGGTTTTGTCGATCCTAAAGATGCTAACAAAGTGTGCAAGCTCCAGCGATCCATTTATGGACTGGTGCAAGCATCTCGTAGTTGGAATATACGCTTTGATAGTGTGATCAAAGCATATGGTTTTATACAGACTTTCAGAGAAGCCTGTATTTACAAGAAAGTGAGTGGGACCTCTGTAGCATTTCTAATATTATATGTGGATGACATATTGTTGATTGGAAATGATATAGAATTTCTGGATAGCATAAAAGGATACTTGAATAAAAGTTTTTCAATGAAAGACCTCGGTGAAGCTGCTTACATATTGGTCATCAAGATCTATAGAGATAGATCAAGACGCTTGATAATATTTTTCAATGAGTACATACCTTGACAAGATTTTGAAGTAGTTCAAAATGGATCAGTCAAAGAAGGAGTTCTAGCCTGTCTTGTAAGGTGTGATGTTGAGTAGGACTCAAAGCCCGACCACGGCAGAAGATGGAGAGAGAATGAAAGTCATTCCCTATGCCTCAGCCATAGGTTTTATAAAGTATGCCATGCTGGGTAACAAACCTGTTGTGTACCTTGCCATGAATTTTGCAAGGGGGTACAATAGTGATCCAGGAGTAGATCACTAGACAGCGATCAAAATTATCCAGATGACTCGGTTATGGAGGTGATAAAGAGTTCGTCGTAAAGAGTTACGTCGATGCAAGCTTTGACGCCGATCCAGATGGCTCTGAGTCTTAATATGGATACGTATTGAAAGTGGGAGCAGTTAGTTAGAGCAGCTCCATGCAGAGCATTGTAGACATAGAAATTTGCAAAATACATATGGATCTGAATGTGCCAGACCCGTTGACTAAACCTCTCTCACAAGCAAAACATGATCACACCTTAGTACTCTTTGGTTGTTAATCACATAGCGATGTGAACTAGATTATTGACTCTAGTAAACCCTTTGTGTGTTGGTCACATGGCGACGTGAACTATGGGTGTTAATCACATAAAGGTGTGAACTATTGGTGTTAAATCACATGGTGATGTGAACTAGATTATTGACTCTAGTGCAAGTGGGAGACTGAAGGAAATATGCCCTAGAGGCAATAATAAAGTTGTTACTTATATTTCCTTATATCATGATAAATATTTATTATTCATGCTAGAATTGTATTAACCCGAAACTTGATACATGTGTGAATACATAGACAAAACGTAGTGTCCCTAGTATGCCTCTACTAGACTAGCTCGTTAATCAAAGATGGTTAAGTTTCCTGACCATGGACATGAGTTGTCATTTGATGAATGGGATCACATCATTAGAAGAATGATGTGATGGACAAGACCCATCCGTTAGCTTACCATAATGATCGTTAAGTTTTATTGATATTGCTTTCTTCATGACTTTTACATATTCCTTTGACTATGAGATTATGCAACTCCCGAGTACCGGAGGAACACCTTGTGTGCTATCAAACGTCACAACGTAACTGGGTGATTATAAAGATGCTCCACAGGTGTCTCCGAAGGTGTTTGTTGGGTTGACATGGATCGAGATTAGGATTTGTCACTCCGAGTATGAGAGAGGTATCTCTGGGCTCTCTCTGTAATGCACATCATGATAAAACTTGCAAGTAATGTGACTAATGAGTTAGTTGCGGGATGATGCATTACGGAACGAGTAAAGAGACTTGCCGGTAACAAGATTGAACTAGGTATGAGGATACTGACGATCGAATCTCGGGCAAGTAGCATACCGATGACAAAGGGAATAACGTATGTTGTCATAACGGTTCGATCGATAAAGATCTTCGTAGAATATGTGGGAACCAATATGAGCATCTAGGTTCCGCTATTGGTTATTAACCGGAGAGGTGTCTCGGTCATGTCTAAATAGTTCTCGAACCCGTAGGGTCCGCACGCTTAACGTTCGATGACGATTTGTATTATGAGTTATGTGTTTTGGTGACCGAAGATTGTTCGGAGCCCCGGATGAGATCACGGACATGACAAGGAGTCTCGAAATGGTCGAGAGGTAAAGATTGATATATTGGAGGATAGTGTTCGGACACCAGCATAGTTCCGGAGTGTTTCGGGTATTTATCGGAGTACCGGGAGGTTACCGGAACCCCCCGGGGGAAGTAATGGGACACATGGGCCATAGGGGAGAGGGAAGGCAGCCCACGAGGGGGTGGCGCCCCCCCCCATGGGGAGTCCGAATTCGACAGGGGGAAGGGGCACGACCCCCCTTTCCTTCTCCTACTCCCTCTCCCTTCCCCTTTCCCTCTCCGGTAAAAGGAAGGGGGTCCGAATTGGACTTGGAGTCCAAGTAGGACTCCCCCCACTTGGGGCACGCCCTAGCCGGCCTCCTCCCCTCTCCTCCTTTATATACGGGGGCGGGGGGCACCTCTAGGCACATCAATTGTTCTTAGCCATGTGCGGTGCCCCCTCCACCGTTTACTCCTCCGGTCATATTGTCGTAGTGCTTAGGTGAAGCCCTGCGCGGATCACTTCACCATCACCGTCACCACGCCGTCGTGCTGACGAAACTCTCCCTCAACACTTTGCTGGATCAAGAGTTTGAGGGACGTCATCGAGCTGAACGTGTGCAGAACTCGGAGGTGTCATGCGTTCGGTACTTGATCGGTTGGATCGTAAAGACGTTCGACTACATCAACCGCGTTAAACTAACGCTTCTGCTTTCGGTCTACGAGGGTACGTGGACACACTCTCCCCCCTCTCGTTGCTATGCATCTCCTAGATAGATCTTGCGTGAGCGTAGGAAATGTTTTGAAATTGCATGCTACGTTCCCCAACAATATGTGTTCTGCCTGTCTTTAGGAAAACATACACGCCTACCATTTCAATCATTTTCTAGTTTCAGCATGTTTACCTTTCAAACTTTGCATCTTGATGTATGGACATCACCATTTGTAAGCATTTCCGGATATCAATTTTACCTGGTTGAGCTCTATGACTATACACACTATGCATGGACCTTCCCTTTGAAACACAAATCAGAAATTTTCTCTATTCTGACGGATGTCTTCCCGTATGTTCAAACTCATTTTCAGCTTCCCATCCTTGCTCTCCAGACAGACAATGGGTGCGAGTTCGACAATCACACTGTTCGTACTCTCCTTGCTCGCCATGATGCACACTTCCGCCTCTCGTGCCCGTACACTAGCCAGCAAAATGGCAAAGCTGAGCGCGCCCTGCGAGCCCTCAAGGATGGTGTCCATGCACTCCTCTTTCATGCCTCCATGCCACCGCGCTTCTGGGCCAAAGCCCTCAGCACTTCCACCTACTTGCTCAACCGTCGACCATGTCAATCCACTGCGCCGCGGTCACCGGACGAGATGCTTTTAGGCGTGCCACCTGACTACTCCCTCCTTCGAGTCTTTGGTGGCCTCTACTTCCCCAACCTCGCCTCGACCTTGCGCCACAAACTTGATCGTTGGTCCACCGCATTCGTCTTCCTTGGGTACCCCCTGACCACCGCGGGCATCGGTGCTTCGACCCAACCTCATGCCCTGTGTTCACTTCTCGGCATGTGACCTTCCACGAGGACGTGTTCCCGTTCACCTCACCGCCGGTCGCCTCGTCTGTGACTCCACATGTGGCCAGTTCCCCGCCCACTGTTGTGCAGGTGCCAATCGCTCCCTCGCCTCCCCGTGTTCACGTGATGCCGGCTGCTTCGAACACGACCAACGCGCCCATGTGGCATTCAAGCTCGCCTGTCGGGTCCTCGGCGAACGGCTCCAGCGGCTCACCATCCGGCGTGACGTCCTCGGCTTCAAAAATGGGCATTGGCTCGACCATCGATGGCTCCATTGTGGGCACCTCTTCGTCAGGCACCTCCTCATCGAGCACAAACATCTCCAGTCCGCCCGTCGTCGCACCTGCATCGCCACCACCGACGCGCGCGGTCACCCGCGCCTAACATGGGATCTTTCGGCCTAATCTGAAATACTACGATGCTGCTGCTACCACGATAACAGAGATCTCACCGGTGCCCAGCTCGGTTCGCGTGGCGGTGCGTGATCCCAACTGGCTCGCCGCCATGCAGGCTGAGCACGACGCCCTTGTTCGCAACCAAACGTGGGAGCTGGTGCATCGGCCCTCTGGTGCCAACCTCGTCACCGGCAAGTGGCTCTTCAAGCATAAGATGAACATCGATGGCACGCTGGAGCGCTACAAGGCCAGGTGGGTCATGTGCGGGTTTTGACAGCGCGCCGGCATCGACTATGGCAAGATGTTCTCACCAGTCGCCACGCCAGCAACGATCTACATGGTGCTCACCCTCACTGCGTCTTGCGGCTGGCCGGTGCACCAACTTGACGTCTCCAACGTCTTCCTCCATGGAACTCTCGTCGAGGAGGTCTATTGCCTTCAACCCACTGGCTTCGTCAACACCGAGCGCCCGCATGATGTGTGCCGGCTCTCCAAGTCACTCTACGGGCTAAAATAGGCCCCACATGCCTGGTTCCTCCGCTTTGTCGGCTTCATCGCGATTGTGGGGTTCGTGGCCACGCGCTCCGACTCGTCGCTGTTCGTCTACCGTCACGGCATGGACACGGCGTTCCTCCTCCTCTACGTGGATGACATAGTGCTCACCGCCTCCTCTGCAGTTGTCCTCGAGCGCGTCGTCACCCATCTCACTGGTGAATTTGTGATGAAGGACCTGGGCGGCCTACACTTCTTCCTCGGCATTCGCGTAACACGCATGGTGGCTGGGTTCTTCCTCTACCAACAGCAGTACACGGAGGAGCTTCTCAATCGCGCCGGCATGGACACCTGTCGTCCCTTGCCAATGCCAATTGGCACCAAGGCCAAGCTGCCGGCAGCCGATGGCCCCCATGTTGATGACCCGTCCGCATACAGGAGCATCGCCTGTGGCTTGCAGTATCTCACCATCCCTTGCCTCGAGCTCGCCTACGCCATCCAACGGGTCTGCTCGCACATGCATGACCCCCACGAGTGCCATCTCGCTATGGTCAAGCGCGATATGTGGTACGTGCGCGGCATGGCGTCCCTCGGTCTCCATCTCCGTGCCTCGACCATGCTCGATGTGCGTGCCTTCACCGGCACTGACTGGGCGGGATGCCTCGACACGCGCCGCTCCATGTGTGGCTTCCTCGTCTACCTCGGTGATGCGCTCGTCTCCTGGTCCTCGAAGCGCCAGGCGATGGTGTCCCATTCCAGTGTGGAGGCCGAATACCGCGGTGTCTCCAACGTCGTTGCAGAGTGCATCTGGTTTCGGTGCACAAGGCCATGCTGGTGTTCTGCGACAACGTGTCCGCTATCTACCACTCCGCCAACCCAGTGCACCACCGCCGGACGAAGCACGTGGAGCTGGACATACACTTCGTTCACGAGCGCGTGGCGTTGGGCCAATTTCATGTCCTGCACATCCCCAATCGACAGCAGCTCGCCGACATCATGATCAAAGGCTTTCCCTCAAACATTTTCTCTGAGTTCAGGTCTAGTCTTTGCGTCACCGGCGACGACGTCACGACTGCGCGGGGGGGGGGGGGGTGTTAGACTATACATGTACTCATTATCGCATGTGCTCCCACCTGTACTTGTACGTAGCACATACGCTCGGTAGTTGAGATACGATTGTGTTGCCTGCCCTCTGACATAGTGGCGCATGATCCCAGGTCGTGGAACTCCTCCATGATCACCAGGCGGGGCTGTAAATTGCATATAATCACCTGTCCGTGAGGCTAATGAATGTGTGGTGTGTTTTCCCCTAATCCTCTCTCAAACATATAGGATTAGGACCGTGTGTTCTTTCTGTTGCAATGCATGAACATGTTTATTTTTTTAGGTGTGTGTTGTTTTAAGGTGTAAGGGCATGTTTATATGTGTAATGAAATATAAGAGTGTTTCTTTACTGGGAATCGAGGGAGTAGTTTTTTTAGAAACGTCGGCACTTTATTAATCAAGCAATATAATTACTAAGAGTCTCCCGGGTACACTTCGGAGTAGAAGTGAAAACACAACGACCATTATAGTTCAAACACGGCTAGCTAAGTTATGAGCTAAAACATTAGATTGCCGATGAATAAACTTGAACCGAGTAGAAGGGATATTCGACACGCCATCTTTGATCTCCAAGACCACAACACCCACGAGTGAACGGTCGAAGACGTGAGAATTGATCCTCTACACCAGGGAAAGGCAATCAGAGGCGAAGATCACCGAGTCGCATCCTTCCTCACATGCAAGGTAAACCACTCGCCGAAGGGCCCAGGCCTCGGCTAATTCAGGTTCAGAACTTCCATATGTGGCTTCTCAACATGCAACAACACATTGCCCATCAGAGTTGAGGGCCACCACACCTGCACCAAACTTACCCAGCTCAGAGAAGATCGCAGCATTAGACATGAATAATAGAGAACCTGGCGGTGGCAGAGACCAAAAGGTGCTTGAGGCAATGCTCTCACACCTATGCGCAGGATCCGGTTGTTGGGAAACGTACCATGCAATTTCAAAAAAAATTCCTACTCTCACGCAAGATCTATCTAGGAGATGCATAGCAACGAGAGGGGAGAGTGTGTCTACGTACCCTCGTAGACCGTTAAGTGGAAGCATTTATCACGCGGTTGATGTAGTCATACTCTTCGCGATCCGATCACGATCCAACCGATCTAGTGCCGAACGGACGGCACCTCCAAGTTTAGCACATGTGCGGCTCGATGACGTCTCCTCCTTATTGATCCAGCAAGCGGGAGAGGAGAAGTAGATGGGATCACAACCAACACAACGGCATGGTGGTGATGGTGGTCGTGGAACACCGACAGTGCTTCGCTAAGCGTCGCCGGGATGAGGCGGTGGAACTACGGAATAACGGGAGAGAGAGGGGCGCCAAGGGCTTGGTGTGTTCTCTTGGGGCACCCCCTCCCCTCTATATATAGGTGTAGGGGCATGGTAAACAGCCCCTCCAAGCCCTAGGGTGCAGCTAAGGGGGAGAGGACTTTGACTCCAAGTCCAATCCTATTCCTACTAGGACTCCTTACTTTTTTGCCTTCCCTAGCCACATGGGCTTTTGAGGACTTGGTGTGCCTAGCCCAATAAGGCCAGGGCGCCTCCCCGCAGCCCATGCCAGCCCTTGGGTCGTGGTGGAACCACTTGTGGACTTCTGGACCCCTCCGGAATCCTCTGGAACCTTCTAGAAGCTTCCCGGTACAATACCGAAAAAACTGCATCTTTTTCCGGAACCCAATATATGACTTCCCATATATAAATCTTTATCTCTCGACCATTCCGAGACTCCTCGTGATGTCCGGGATCTCATCCGGGACTCCGAACAACCTTCGGTACATCAAATCAAATAACTCATAATACAAATCGTCATCGAACGTTAAGAGTGCGGACCCTACGGGTTCGGAGAACTATGTAGACATGACCGAGACACATCCCCGGTCAATAACCAATAGTGGAACATGGATGCTCATATTGGCTCCTACATATTCTACGAAGATCTTTATCGGTCAGACCGCATAACAACATACGTTGTTTCCTTTGTCATCGGTATGTTACTTGCCCGAGATTCGATCGTCGGTATCACCATACCTAGTTCAATCTCGTTACCGGCAAATCTCTTTACTCGTTCCGTAGTGCTTCATCCCGCAACTCACTCATTAGTCACATTGCTTGCAAGCTTATAGTGATGTGCATTACCGAGAGGGCCCAGAGATACCTCTCCGACAATCGGAGTGACAAATCCTAATCTCGGTCTATGCCAACTCAATAAACACCATCGAAGACACCTGTAGATCATCTTTATAATCACCCAGTTACATTGTGACATTTGATAGCACACAAGGTATTCCTCCGGTATCCGGTAGTTGCATAATCTCATAGTCGAAGGAATATGTATTTGACATGAAGAAAGCAATAGCAATAAAACTGAACAATCATTATGCTAAGCTAACGGATGGGTCTTGTCCATCACATCATTCTCCTAATGATGTGATCCCGTTATCAAATGACAACTCATGTCTATGGTTAGGAAACCTTAACCATCTTTGATCAACGAGCTAGTCTAGTAGAGGCTTACTAGGGACACGATGTTTGTTTATGTATTCACACATGTATTAAGGTTTCCGATCAATACAATTCTAGCATGAATAATAAACCTTTATCATGAATAAGGAAATATAAAATAAAAACTTTATTATTGCCTCTAGGGCATATTCCCTTCAGTCTCCCACTTGCACTAGAGTCAATAATCTAGTTCACATCGCCATGTGATTAACACCAATAGTTCACATCAACATGTGACAAACACCCAAAGGGTTTACTAGAGTCAATAATATAGTTCACATCGCTATGTGATTAACACCCAAAGAGTACTAAGGTGTGATCGTGTTTTGCTTGTGAGAGAAGTTTAGTCAACGGGTCTGCCACATTCAGATCCGTATGTATTTTGCAAATCTCCATGTCTACAATGCTCTGCATGGAGCTACTCTAGCTAATTACTCCCACTTTCAATATGTATCCAGATTGAGACTGAGAGTCATCCAGATCGGTGTTAAATCTTGCATCGACGTCCATAACTGAGAAATATTTCCTTAGTCCTCTAAGGATAATTTTGACTGCTATCCAGTGATCTACTCCTGGATCACTATTGTACCCCTCTGCCAAACTCATGGCAAGGTACACAATAGGTTTGGTATACAGCATGGCATACTTTATATGACTTATGGCTGAGGCATAGGGAATGACTTTCATTCTCTCTCTATCTTTTGTCGTGGTCGGGTTTTGAGTCTTACTCAACTTCATACCTTACAACTCAGGCAAGAACTCCTTCTTTGACAGATTCATTTTGAACTCCTTCAAAATCTTATCAAGGTATGTGATACGTCTCCAACGTATCTACTTTTTCTCATGCTTTTCCTCTTGTTTTGGACTCTAATTTGCAAGATTTGAATGAAACTAACCCCGGACTGACACTGTTTTCAGCAAAACTACCATGCTGTTGTTTTTGTGCAAAAATAAAAGTTTTCGGAATGGAACGAAACTTTGCGAGGATTTTTTTATCAATAATAAGAATTTCTGGAGCCAAGACCTGCCGGAGAGGGGCACCTAGGTGGGCACAACCCACCAGGGCTCGCCCAGGTGGGTTGTCCCCACCTGGTGGCCCCACAGACCCTGATTCCAACGCTATAAAATCCTATTTTCGGAGAAAAAAATAAGGGAGAAAGAATTATCACGATCCACGAGACGGAGCCGCCGCCAAGCCTTGTTCTTCCTCGGGAGGGCAGATCTGGAGTCCGTTTGGGGCTCCGGAGAGGGGGATCTTCGTTCTTCGTCATCACCAACCCTTCTCCATCGCCAATTCCATGATGCTCCCCACCGGGAGTGAGTAATTCCTTCGTAGGCTCGCTGGTCGGTGAGGAGTTGGATGAGATTCATCATGTAATCGAGTTAGTTTTGTTAGGGCTTGATCCCTAGTATCCACTATGTTCTTAGAATGATGTTGCTATGACTTTGCTATGCTTAATGCTTATCACTTTGGACCCGGGTGCCATGAACTCAGATCTGAACCGTTTATGTTATCATCATTATATCCATGTTTTAGATCCGATCTTGCAAGTTATAGTCACCTACTACGTGTTATGATCCGGTAACCCCGGAGTGACAATAACCGGGACTTCTTCCGGTGATTACCGTAGTTTGAGGAGTTCATGTATTCACTATGTGTTAATGCTTTGTTCCGGTTCTCTATTAAAAGGAGGCCTTAATATCCCTTAGTTTCCAATATGGACCCCGCTGCCACGGGAGGGTAGGACAAAAGATGTCATGCAAGTTCTTTTAATAAAGCATGTATGACTATTCACGAAATACATGCCTACATTATATCGACGAACTGGAGCTAGTGCCGTATCGCCCTAGGTTATAACTGTCACATGATGAATATCATGCAACAAGTAACCGATCCAATTCCTACGAATTTATCTTATATTGTCTCTGCTAAGTTACTACTGCTATCATCACGGTTACACTTGCTACAAAATTACTGCTATCACTGTTACTGTTACTGTTGTCACTACTATCAAAACTATCATATTACTGTGCTACTGATTACTTGTTGCAGATAATTAATCTCCAGGTGTGGTTGAATTGACAACTCAGCTGCTAATACCTTCAAATATTCTTTGGCTCCCCTTGTGTCGAATCTATAAATTTCGGTTGAATACTCTACCCTCGAATACTGTTGCGATCCCCTATACTTGTGGGTTATCAAGACCTTTTTATGGCGCCGTTGCCGGGGAGCATAGCTATATTTGTTGAGTCACTTGGGATTATTATCAATCTATCACTATGAAGAATCTGAAGGATCCTAAGACTAGGATATTTCCCTCAAGGACGAGGGGAGGTAAGGAACTGCCATCCAGTTCTGCTTTAGATTCACCTTCTGTTATGAGTAAACTTGCAACACCACCACATGTTATTAATTCTGATATGTCGCAAGTTATTGATGATGCTACTTGTGCTATGGATAATGCTTATGATGATGCTAGTACCTTGCTTGATAATGATGATGTGCCACTTGGTGATTTTCTTGATGCACAAATTGCTAGAGTAATACAACATGATGTTGTTGAATCTGATGATGAGCTTGAAACTGAAACTCCTGAAACACCTGCTAGAACTAGCCTTCCTAGATATGAATTGCCTAAGGTACCAGAAGGTTATGTTATGAATGAGGAGACAACTAGAGATATTCTTGCTTGTAAGGATAGAGATGATCTAGAGAAATTACTATGCAAGTATAAAGAAAAATCTCTGAATGCTAGAATGAAATGTGATCCTAAGTTTGCTACTTCACCTATCTTTATTGATGATAAGGATTATGAATTCTCTGTCGACCCAGAGTTAATTACTTTGGTTGAATCTGATCCTTTCCATGGTTATGAAACTGAAACTGTTGTGGCACATCTTACTAAGTTGAATGATATAGCCACCCTTTTTACTTTATTCTCAAATTATTTCCTTTCTCATTAAAGGGTGATGCTAAAGATTGGTACAATACTCTTGCTCTTGATTGTGTGCGTAGTCCCCAGGATATGATTTATTACTTCTCTGAAAAATATTTTCCTGCTCATAAGAAACAAGATGCCTTGCAGGAAATATTTAACTTTGTGCAAACTAAAGAAGAGAGTATCCCACAAGCTTGGGGGAGGCTTTGCCAGTTACTTAATTCTTTGCCTGATCATCCTCTTAAGAAAAATGAAATACTTGATATCTTCTATAATGGACTAGCCGATGCTTCTAGGGACTTCCCAGATAGTTGTGTTGTTTGTGTTTTCAGGGAATGAACTGTTGGTCAAGCTGAAGAATTATTGAATAATATATTGAAAAATTATGATGTTTGGACTCTTCCTGAACCACCGGCTAAACCCACTCTGAAGAAGAGGGGTATATTATATCTCATCCTGAAGATATGCAAGAGGCAAAGAAATCCATGAAGGAAAAAGGTATTAAAGCTGAGGATGTTAAAAATTTACCTCCTATTGAAGAAATACATGGGCTTAATACACCACCACTACCTAAGGTGGTAGAGGTAAATTCTCTTATGAAGTTCAATGAAAATGATAATCCTCACAATATGCATCCTAGTCAATGCCTTTATGAGTTTGAAAACTACATTAGAAAACAATATCACTTTAATGCAAATGTTATGAAATAATTGAAATATAATTCTGGTATGATTTCTTGCTTGAGTGACTTGTTATTTAGAATATCAAATGATGTTAGAGGTGTTGGAAAACATGCTTCTATGGTTCAAACTCAGTTAGAACAAGTTGCTAAATCACAAAGAGAATTGCTTGATGAAATGAATCATAATATGCATGACTTTAATGTTAGAGTTGCAACTAGAGGAGGTAAAATGACTCGGGAACCACTTTATCCTGAGGGACACCCAAAAAGAATTGAACAAGATTCACAAAGAAATAACACTAGTGCACCTAGTCCTTCTAGAAAGAAAAAGAAGAAGAAAAATGACAGGACTTTGCACACTTCTAGTGAACCTGAAATAGAAAAACCTCCTGATGATGATAATAACACTTATGTCTCTGATGCTGAAACTCAATCAGGTAATGAACACTCACCTAGTGATAATGAAAAAGATAATGATGAGGTTCATGAAGACTCTCAACGAAATAATGAAAAAGAACAAGATAATGATGTTGAGATAGAACCACCTGTTGATCTTGATAACCCACAACCTAAGAATAAAAGATATGATAAAAGAGATTTTGTGGCTAGAAAACACGATAAAGAAAGAGAGCCGTGGGTTCAAAAACCTATGCCTTTTCCACCCAAGTCAACTAAAAATAAAGATGATAAAGAATTTGAACGCTTTGTTGAAATGCTGAGGCCAGTCTTTTTGCGTACTCGCTTGACTGATATCTTGAAAATGCCTCCTTATGCAAAGTATATGAAAGACATCATCACAAATAAGAGCAAAATACCGGAAGCTGAAATCTCCACTATGCTTGCTAATTACACTTTCAAAGATGGAGTACCTAAAAAACTTGGAGATCCGGGAATACCAACTATACCTTGCTCTATCAAAAAGAATTATGTGAAAACTGCTTTGTGTGATTTAGGAGCTGGTGTTAGTGTTATGCCTTTCTCTTTATATAAAAGACTTGACTTGAATACACTCACACCTACTGAAATATCTTTGCAAATGGCTGACAAATCAACTACCGTTCCTATCGGTATCTGTGAGGATGTGCCCGTTGTTGTTGCTAATGTTACTATTTTGACTGACTTTGTTATACTTGAGATGCCCGAGGACGACAACATGTCGATTATCCTTGGTAGACACTTCTTGAATACAGGGGTGTTATTGATTGCAATAAAAGCAAGGTCACTTTTCATATCAATGGTAATGAGCATGCGGTGCACTTTTCGAAGAAACAATTCCAAGTGAATGGTATTAATGTTATCGAAAAATCTCCGACAATCACTATTGGAAGTTTTCAAATACCTCTACCTACTGTCCAAAAGAAATATGAAATGCTTATTGTTGGGGACATTCATATCCCCACTGAGGTAACTTAGTGATTTACGAAAGTTCTTCGGTTTCATGCTAATCGAAAGTGGTTGTTAATAAGACCTGATCAACCTTATTAATGAATAATTTTTGAGCGCTAATTTAGTAAGCACTACCTTCTGTCCCTACTTTTTGTTTTCTGTTTTTACTAGTTAAATAAAATAAAATGCCATGTTTTGTCCGTTTTCTGAATTTCCCATGCAATAAAAAATGACCCAAAAATAAAAGTTCTCAGAATGCTCTGAAAATTTAATACGATTATTTTCTGAATAGTTCTGAATTTCTGGTGCAAATAATATCAGAGGGAGGTGCACAGGTGGGCACAACCCACCTGGGCGCGCCAGGACCCCAGGCGCGCCCTGGTGGGTTGTGGTCCCCATGTGGGCTCCCTCACTTATCTCTTTAGCCCACATCATCACTTACCTCTAGAAAAAATCTCCATTGCTCTCTCTTCCATGTTCTTGAGCTCAAACCCGCGGATTTTGATCTCTTTGCTCGAAGCTCCGTTTCCGAAACTGTTTCGGGGGATTGTTGCTTGGTATGTGACTCCACCATTTGTCCAATTAGTTTTTGTTTTAGTGGTTTATACTTTGAATAATTAGCTACTTTTGGTGCTGCTGTAGATGTGCTTGCATGTTGAATTCTCAGTGTTCTAAGTAGTTTGAATGCGTGCTATGGCCTCTATGTATCCCTATGAGTAGTTGCTATCAATTTTATAAAGTTTTGTTGACAAATTTTTGTCACCCCCAAAAATTTTATTTCCAAAAAATTGTATGCGGACATGATGAACCTATTTGGAAGGAGTTCTTCGAGGAGACGATCCTCGGGGGCATCTTCTAGTGACAGGTCTGCTCACCGGTCTTATGTTGAACCAAGTGAAACTTCCACGCGAGATGCCGCCACCAAAACATGCTTATGGCCTTGCGACGAATATATGGTGCGTGTGGGCATCAAGGAGGAATTTGAGCAATATGTTCACAATGTCGGTCTCGGTCCCTACCTTTCAGATAAGTGTGAACAACGCCAACTTCTCACTGAATCATTTGTTAAAGGATTTAAATATTTTCCACGTGAGTCTAGGGTGTCGTTTATCCTTTATGATAATCCATTCACTATTCACTAGAGAATTTTTCTTACCATTGCAAACTTCCATTTTGGGGTTCGCTTGATGAGCCACCAAAGGCTGAGTTCGAGTCATTCTTGACTAGCCTTTGTTACGGTGAAAATAGGGGAGTGAGACAAGGAAGAATAAAGAGCATTCACTTTCCCGTAATTCAATATTTTGCATTATTTAACAGCATTTGCATAGTAGGCAAGCAATACTGTAGCATACTTTGTGCGCCAGACTTGATCCACATTCACACCGCTCTCACTGGTGAAAGGAATTATAACCTTGGAGCGATTGTTGCACGTAGACTTCAGCATAACACTAACAGTGGCTGGTTCTATGGTGGAATTTACGCCACGCGTTTAGCACGAGGGCTGGGTGTTTCACCTTTGCCCTTTGATCCTATCCTACCCACACCATATTTAGATTTTGACAACTTAAAAGAGCATAAGATTCTCAAGGGAAAGGTTGATAACTTCACTTATAATCTATAGTTTAACAAAACATCTGTTGTGCACACATATTTGTCTGCACCTACTCTTTTTGACTATCATGGCAAGGGGACATATTTTGTTCTTGAGAGCGAGGCCCGAGCTCATAACACAGCAGTGGTGGCAGCACGGTAGGCCATCCGCACCAAGAGCCTCTGTGAGCTACCACGCCGACTACTACCCTCCAGGCTACTGATCGACTACCAACTTAGGCTAAAAGCCTAAGCTTGGGGGAGTACGTGTTTCTCACCGACATTACATTCTTGTCTATATATCATTCTATTTGTCGGTGTTCATACTTTTCCATTGTATCATCCATGCTTAGATTTATTTTCTTGCTTTCTTCTTATGTGTTTGAAAAACTTCAGAAAAACCAAAAAAATAGTTGTAGTAATTTACTTTCTATGCATGCTTAGTAGTAGTACTAAAAAGAAAATCCAAAAAGATTTCTTTGTTCTTCTTTTGCCTGTTGGGAGCTTTCCCGTGTAAATAGTTTTTCTCGTTTTTGCTTTTTATTTGCTTGTTGAAGAAAACCAAAAACTAAAAAAATATTCCAGTGTGTTTCTCTGAATTTCTTTTCTTTTTATTCGAGTTGTACCGAGGAGAAGACCACGATAAAAATGTTGAGTGGCTCTCATATGAATAACTGTTGAACTAATAAAGAGCACATTTTACCTTGTCTTCTCCAGTTGAATAAAATGTTTGCAGATTCCAGCTTAGTCCACAGCATTCTTGCACTATTATTATTTTCATATCGTTCGACCGTGCAAGTGAAAGGCAATAATGACGACATTCGATGAACTGGTTGTGGCAGAGAGAAACGGGTATGAACTCGACTTGTTCTGTTTGTGTAAATATGTTTAACCTAGTACCCATGATTCATCCCATCATGATTAAACATGTTTGCAATGACAATTAGATATTATAGTTTCTCCTGCCATGCATAAGTAGCTGGGAGTTGATAATGATTTATCTTAGATATCAACATAGCGTTAAAATGATTGTGATGTAGTATGATGATATGGTATCCTCCTCTGAATGTTCGAGTGGCTTGACTTGGCACATGTTCATGCATGTAGTTGAATCAAAACCAACATAGCCTCTATGATATTTATGTTCATGGTGTCCATATCCTACTCATGCTAGTGTTCAATGTTACTTATGCATAATGCATGGTTATGATCGTTGTTGCTCTCTAGTTGGCCGCTTCTCAATCTAAATTGCTAGCCTTCGCCTGTACTAAGTGGGAATTCTGCTTGTACATCAAAAACCCTTGAACCCAAAGTTATTCCAGTTGAGTCCACCATACCTACCTATATACGGTATTACCCTGCTATCCTAAGGAAATTTGCATGTGCCACCTCTAAAAACTTCTAAAAATTATTCGTTTTGTGTGCCTGGATCGTTCATGGAACGACAGGAGGTGGTCGATATCTTCCATGCTAAGCGGGTTATTCTCAGGTCGAGTGTTTATTCATCCGCCATAGCATGAGAAAAGGGCGGTAATAGGGATTCCCAGTCCCGAACTAAAAAATGCAAATAATTAAACAAAACTCCCCCAGGACTGTTGTTGGTATGGACGGCACCCGTTGTTTCGGACAAGCCGTGGAGTGTGATTGATGGTGGAGGGGGAGTAAACCTTTACTTTTATAGCTTGGGAACCACCACTAGCGTGCTTAGCATGGAAGATTTTGATAACTGATGGTCGTGAAGTGAGTAAGAAGGGTGCATGTCCCAAAATAATCATTTAACTCTGTTTTAAAAATTGAGCTCTGGCACCTCTGCAAATCATTGCTTCCCTCTGCGAAGGGACTATCTATTTACTTTTATGTTGTGTCATCACCTTCTAAAACAAGCGCCAGAAACTGAGAGAGCATAGTTGTCATGATTTATGCATTGTGTGTAGCTAATGTTGGATGCATCATGACTGGATTTGTTTCTACCATTAATTACAATGTTTAGTCGCTGCTTGAACTTTGGAGGTGCTCTGCATTTATGTTTTGCAGTCTCAGAAAGGGCTAGCGAGATACCACTATTGTCATATTATATCATGGTTGTTTTGACAACGTGTTGTTGTTTGAGATATCTTATTATTGCTCGCTAGCTAATTATGCCATTGATATGAGTCATTATAATCTTTAAGAGTTATTGTCGACATGGTTAGTTATAATGTTGGCTGAAAACCTAGGTGTTGTTTAAGCTTATTTATGCAAACAAGAGAAAAAGAGTTTGTAAAAGTTTTTCTTTCTTAATTTCAGTTTATCAACTCAATTGCTTGAGGACAAGCAAAGGTTTAAGCTTGGGGGAGTTGATACGTCTCCAACGTATCTACTTTTTCTCATGCTTTTCCTCTTGTTTTGGACTCTAATTTGCATGATTTGAATGAAACTAACCCCGGACTGACGCTGTTTTCAGCAAAACTACCATGGTGTTGTTTTTGTGCAGAAATAAAAGTTCTCGAAATGGAACGAAACTTTGCGAGGATTTTCTATATCAATAATAAGAATTTCTAGAGCCAAGACCTGCCGGAGAGGGGCACCTGGGTGGGCACAACCCACCAGGGCGCGCCCCCTCTCCTGGTGTGCCCAGGTTAGTTGTCCCCAGCTGGTGGCCCCGCCGACCCTGATTCCAACGCTATAAAATCCTATTTTAGGAGAAAAAATAAGGGAGAAAGAATTATCACGATCCACGAGACGGAGCCACCGCCAAGCCCTGTTCTTCCTCGTGAGGGCAGATCTGGAGTCCGTTTGGGGCTCCAGAGAGGGGGATCTTCGTTCTTCGTCATCACCAACCCTTCTCCATCGCCAATTCCGTTTCAGGCTTGGGTCTAGCTTTTGGCTTCTTCATGGGAGTGGCAACTTGCTTGTCATTCTTCTTGAAGTTCCCTTTCTTTCCCTTGCCCTTTTACTTGAAACTAGTGGTCTTGTCAACCATCAACACTTGATGCTTTTCTTGATTTCTACCTTCGCCGATTTCAGCATCGCGAAGAACTCAGGGAATCATTTTCGTCATCCCTTGCATATTATAGTTCATCACGAAGTTCCAGTAACTTGGTGATAGTGACTAGAGAACTCTGTCAATCACTATCTTATCTGGAAGATTAACTCCCACTTGATTCAAGTGATTGTAGTACTCAGACATTCTGAGCACATGCTCACTGGTTGAGCTATTCTCCTCCATCTTGTAGGCAAAAATACTTGTCAGAGGTCTCATACCTCTCGACTCGGGCATGAGTCTGAAATACCAATTTCAACTCTTGGAACATCTCATATGCTCCATGGCGTTTCAAAACATTTTTGAAGTCCCGGTTCTAATTCGTAAAGAATGGTGCACTAAACTATCAAGTAGTCATCATACCGAGCTTGTCAAACGTTCATAACGTCTGCATCTACTCCTGCAATAGTTTTGTCACCTAGCGGTGCATCAAGGACATTATTCTTCTGTGCAGCAATGAGGATAATCCTTAGATCAAGGACCTAGTCCGCATCATTGCTACTATCATCTTTCAACTTAGTTTTCTCTAGGAACATAAATAAAACGGGGAAGCTATATGCGAGCTATTGATCTACAACATAGATATGCAAATACTATCAGGACTAAGTTCATGATAAATTTAAGTTCAATTAATCATATTACTTAAGAACTCCCACTTAGATAGACATCCCTCGAGTCATCTAAATGATCACGTGATCCATATCAACTAAACCATGTCCGATCATCACGTGAGATGGAGTAGTTTTCAATGGTGAAAATCACTATGTTGATCATATCTACTATATGATTCACACTCGACCTTTCGGTCTCAGTGTTCCGAGGTCATATCTGCATATGCTAGGCTCGTCAAGTTTAACCCGAGTATTCTGCGTGTGCAAAACTGGCTTGCACCCGTTGTATGTGAACGTAGAGCTTATCACACCCGATCATCACGTGGTGTCTCGGCACGACGAACAGTAGCAACGGTGCATACTCAGGGAGAACACTTATACCTTGAAATTTAGTGAGGGATCATCTTATAATGCTACCGCCGTACTAAGTAAAATAAGTTGTATAAAAGATAAACATCACATGCAATCAAAATATGTGACATGATATAGCCATCATCATCTTGTGCCTTTGATCTACATCTCCAAAGCACCGTCATGATCTCCATCGTCACCGGCTTGACACCTTGATCTCCATCGTAGCATCGTTGTCGTCTCGCCAACTATTGTTTCTACGACTATCACTACCGCTTAGTGATAAAGTAAAGCATACATGGCGATTGCATTTCATACAATAAAGCGACAACCATAAGGCTCCTGCCAGTTGCCGATAACGGTTACAAAACATGATCATCTCATACAACAAATTATATCTCATCACGTCTTGACCATATCACATCACAACATGCCCTGCAAAAACAAGTTAGAGATCCTCTACTTTGTTGTTGCAAGTTTTACGTGGCTGTTACGCGCTTCTAGCAAGAACCGTTCTTACCTATGCATCAAAACCACAACGATTTTTCGTCAAGTGTGTTGTTTTAATCTTCAAAAAGGACCGGGCGTAGTCAAACTCGATTCAACTAAAGTTGGAGAAACAAACACCCGCTAGCCACCTGTGTGCGAAGCACGTCGGTAGAACCAGTCTCATGAACGCGGTCATGTAATGTCGGTCCAGGCCGCTCCATCCAACAATACCGCCGAATCAAAGTAAGACATTGCTGGTGAGCAGTATGACTATAATCACCCATAACTCTTTGTGTTCTACTCGTGCATATAACATCTACGCATAGACCTGGCTCGGATGCCACTGTTGGGGAACGTAGTATTTCAAAAAAATTCTTACGACCATGTAAGATCTATCTAGGTGATGCATAGCAACGAGCGGGGAGAGTGTGTCCACGTACCCTGTAGACCGAAAGCGGAGGCGTTTAGTAATGTGGTTGATGTAGTCGAACGTCTTCGCGATCCAACTGATCCAAGTACCGAACGTACGGCACCTCCGCGTTCAGCACACGTTCAGCTCGATGACGTCCCTCGAGCTCTTGATCCAGTTGAGGACGAGGGAGAGTTTCGTCAGCACGACGGCGTGGTGATGGTGATGATGAAGTTACCGGCGCAGGGCTTTGCCTAAGCACTACGACGATATGACCGAGGTGTGTACACTACAAAAAAAGACACATCCGTGACATTTTGGGCCGAACGAAAATCTTTTCTGTCATACTTATGATACTTCTATCACGATAATTGTGACAAAACACGGTATCATCATAGATGTGGTGGGGTCCTACTTCTATGACAAAAATTCATGACAGAAAATGGGCTTTTCGTCCTGGGCGGGCCGGAGACGCAGCTGCTTGACATTCTTTGGGCCGTCCATGACGGAAAAAACCGTGGTAGAAGCAAGGGCGAGGAAAATATCGGGGTGTCCCCGGTTACGGTGGGTGGTCGGGGGACGAGCGATGCGCGTTTCTCTCGTACGTACGCGCGTGTCTGCGAGGGGCTCTAACTGAACCCGAGCGATTGCACTGCAGGCTACGCGTTACTGAACCCGAGCAATCGATCGATGGCTATTAACTGAACCCGATCGAGCGATTCCTTCGCTACTGCTGCTAACTGAAGCCGATCGATGCTGCCTCTGGATGAACAGTGAGTGTTGCTGGGGGGGTTTGGACGAACAGTTCCCGGTGGGGGTGGATGAACAGGACCCCGAGGCGTTGCCTCTGGATGAACAGGACCCCGATCGTTCGAGCTGGTTGGGGCTGGATGAACAGGACCCCGTGGAGGGCACGATGAACAGGACCACCCCGTGGAGGGCACGATGAACAGTAGATGGTGGAGGGCTGGATGAACAGGAGCCCGTGGAGGGGTGGTTGAACAGGAGCCCGTGGAGAGGGCTGGTTGAACAGTAGTCGGTGGAGTAGTGCGCGGTGGAGGCTGGATGAACAGGAGCCCGTGGATGAACAGTCGCAGGTGGAGGCTGGAGGAGGTCGACGGTGGATGAACAGTAGCCCGTGGAGGCTGGAGGGGGTCGACGGTGGAGATGAACAGTATCCCGTGGAGTCCCGTTTTGCGGTACGCCACACCCCTCCCGATGAATAGGACCCTCGTTTGGACCGTAGCGCTCCAAAACAAGTCTGTTTCCTCCGTTTTGCGGTACGCCACACCCCTCCCGATCAACAGGACCCCCGTTTCGATCGTAGGAGGTCTGTTTCCTCCATTTTGCAGTACACCAGACCCCTCCCGACGAACAGGATCCCGTTTCGAACGTGGCCGGTCAAACACAAGGC
Source organism: Triticum aestivum (assembly GCF_018294505.1). Classification (NCBI taxonomy): domain Eukaryota; kingdom Viridiplantae; phylum Streptophyta; class Magnoliopsida; order Poales; family Poaceae; genus Triticum; species Triticum aestivum. Next base: position 285,523,768 of record NC_057799.1, read on the forward strand.
CATTTCCTCCATTTTGCGGTACGCCAGACCTCGTTTCCATCGGTTGTTCCGTCCAAGCCCTCCCGATGAACACGACGACGCATTCCGTTCCGACCCAGCCAGTTGGCTCCCCATGAACACGACGATGACGCAGTTTCTCCGTTTCGACCCAGCCATGTACACGAGCCCTGGCCGTACGTATGCGCGAGTAGGCGTTTGAGACCCTGCCCGTATGTACGTACGTGGCCGTATTTTCTTTCTTGCACCCTGGCCGTTGTACGTACGTGTACATGCTACGTGCGCGCCTCTACTACGACACGTGCGCGCCTCTACAACGACCAGTATGTACGTACACGTTCGCGACCAGAATGACAACGCTACGTACGCTTCGACCAGGTGGGTCCCGACTGTCAGGCACTTCCTTGCCTGCGAATATGTAGCTGGTGGGTCCCAGCAGTCAGGGGGGCGAATCGTTTTTTTTGCGCGGACGCACTACCTTGCGTGCGAAGATGTAGCTGGTGGGTCCCAGCAGTCAGGGGGAAACGTTTTTTCACAAAATACAGTGGCCCGTCCGGTGGGTCCCCACTGTCAGGTGGAGGAATAATTATTTTGCACGTAATAAGGAGACACTTCCTTGCTGCGGCCGTGGACCCAGCTGTCAGCCTCTCCACGTACAGTCCACGTCCGATGGAAGCCGTTCCTAGACCATGTTGACCACGCCGCGCCGAGAGCACCAGGGCGGTGGACGACGGCGAGGCCTAGGAAGGGGACAACGCGGAGCCGGGGAAGACGCGGCAGTGGATGCCCACGCGTAGAGGAGTATGAGGGTTCACTGGTTTGCTGCGGTGTGAGGCTGCCGTCACCGCAGAATAACAGGGGTTGTGGGTGAGTAGAGGGATGGCCTGGCCAGTAGTGGGAGTAGTAGGGGCGATGAGGCCTCCGCCGCATCGCAGCCGGCCACGGGAGGCAGGAGCACGAGGCACGACCGGTGCTGGTTTGGGCGGCTGGAGCAAGAAGACCAGAGGTTGAAGAAGCACTACGGCCGTTGGATGGACATCGTACGGTCACTGGAGCTAGAATCGTGCATATTGACTAAGTTGACAAAGCCCTCCGTCCCCGTCAACTTAGTAGGCCCACAAGTCAGCCTGCCACTATATTCGGTCCCAGCTAGCAGGGGGGTATTCATTTTTTGTGCGTAATAAGGAGGCACTTCCTTGCGTGCGAAGATATAGCTGGTGGGTCCAAGCTGTCAGCGGCGGTAACATTTTTTTCACGAAATACAAAGGCCCTTTCGGTGGGTTCCATATGTCAGGTGGAGGAATCATTATTTTGCGCGTAATAAGGAGGCATTTCCTTGCGTACGGCCGTGGACCCGGTTGTCAGCCTCTCCACGTACAGTCCACTTCAGATGCATGTCGCTCGTTGACCACGTTGACCAGGCCGCGCCGAGAGCACCAGGGCGGTGGACGACAGCGAGGCCTAGGAAGGGAATGACACGGAGGCAGGGAAGAATCGGCAGTTGTTTCCCACGTGGAGGGGAGTACGACTGTACGAGGGTTTACTGGTTTGTCTGCCGTCGCCGGAGAATAACAGCAGGTGTGGGTGAGTAGAGGGATGGCTAGGCCAGCGATGGGAGTACGGTGCAGCGGTGAGGCCTGCGCGGCAGCATAGCCGGCCGCAGGGAGGAGGGAGCAGGCAGTCCCGCCGGCGCTTGTTTGAGCGGCTGGAGCAGGAAGAGCAGAGATTGAAGAAGCACGACAGCCGTTGGATGGAAATCCAATAGTCACTGCTTGTGCATCAACTTTTTTTAGGAAAGCCTCAAATCTGTGGAAAACAGCATACAGCCCATCTGCCATTATTTCTAATAATTTACAGCCCATTTGCTAATTCTTAAGGTTTTTTTGGAGCCCATATTTTTTTTGTTATCATTACAACCCATATTGTGGCCACGGTTAAAAAATTATACGAAATTTTGCATATTTCGGTGCGGTCCGAACTGTTTTTAATCCCGAAATTTCGAGTCACATTCAAACTGATTTTAAAAATAAATGTATATCAATATAAAATCCAACAAATTGTCCACGCATAAAAATCAATGCAATTTAAAATCTCGAAATGAAAAAAAGAAATTTGAAACTAATTGCTGGTTTGATGTGTTTTAAAAATGTACAACCCATTTCTCATTACTGATAGGCCATTTTCTCGGCCAGCCGAATGAAGCTCTCCTCGTCTTGAAAGATTTGCAGCCTGATAACCCACAAGTATAGGGGATCGCAACAGTTTTCGAGGGTAGAGTATTCAACCCAAATTTATTGATTCGACACAAGGGGAGCCAAAGAATATTCTCAAGTATTAGCAGTTGAGTTGTTAATTCAACCACACCTGGATAACTTACTATCTGCAGCAAAGTATTTAGTAGCAAAGTAATATGGAAGTAACGGTAACGATAGCAAAAGTAATATTTTTGGGTTTTGTAGTGATTGTAACAGTAGCAACGGAAAAGTAAATAAGCGAAGAACAATATGTGAAAAGCTCATAGGCATTGGATCGGTGATGGAGAATTATGCCGGATGCGGTTCATCATGTAACAATCATAACATAGGGTGACACAGAACTAGCTCCAATTCATCAATGTAATGTAGGCATGTATTCCGAATATAGTCATGCGTGCTTATGGAAAAGAACTTGCATGACATCTTTTGTCCTACCCTCCCATGGCAGCGGGGTCCTAATGGAAACTAAGGGATATTAAGGCCTCCTTTTAATAGAGTACCGGACCAAAGCATTAACACATAGTGAATACATGAACTCCTCAAACTACGGTCATCACCGGGAGTGGTCCCGATTATTGTCACTTCGGGGTTGCCGGATCATAACACATAGTAGGTGACTATAGACTTGCAAGATAGGATCAAGAACTCACATATATTCATGAAAACATAATAGGTTCAGATCTGAAATCATGGCACTCGGGCCCTAGTGACAAGCATTAAGCATAGCAAAGTCATAGCAACATCAATCTCAGAACATAGTGGATACTAGGGATCAAACCCTAACAAAACTATCTCGATTACATGATAGATCTCATCCAACCCATCACCGTCTAGCAAGCCTACGATGGAATTACTCACGCACGGCGGTGAGCATCATGAAATTGGTGATGGAGGATGGTTGATGATGACGATGGCGATGGATTCCCCTCTTCGGAGCCCCGAACGGACTCCAGATCAGCCCTCCCGAGAGAGTTTAGGGCTTGGCGGCGGCTCCGTATCGTAAAACGCGATGAATCCTTTGTGACGCCCCGAGACCGACGCTCCAGAAGACTTCCATGTTTTTTCGAGTTCGTCGTGTGTTTTATTTGTTTGTTGCATTCATCATCGCATTGTATCCGCATGTTTTCATAAAACTTTCATCCGCTCGTAGTTGCCGCTTCTTCATCGCCTCCGTTGACCTTTCTCAGTCCAGCCGTTCTTTTGTGGTCCGGCCGTTTGGCCCTTTCTGCACAGTGCACTGACCCCCTCGCCCGTGTCCGAAAACTTCCCCGAACCCGAACCGGACTATCGTTACCGTTGGGTCTGGATCATCCCCTAACATCTATAAAACATCTCCGTTTTATTATTCGGGCTACCTAACCTATTTATTTACGATCGCCCGATTATAATCAGACGGACCGGATTAATCCCTACCCTAATCCCCTACCTATTTAAATAGACCAAGCCTAAATTCTAGGGGATTTGTCCCCCCTACCGCCGCCACCCACTCACCAAATCCCCCTCGGGATCCATCCCTCCCCAACCATCGCTCGCCATCTACAGCCTCCAGATCCCCTCGCCCTCCACCTCGCTCGATCCAGCGCCTCCCTGTCCTCTCCATCGCCTCCTCCCCGCGTCCAGCCGCTGAGCCCATCCGGATGCCGCCGCTGCTCCTGTCCCTGAGCCACTGGAGCACCGCCCCACTTCTGCCTCCTTGTTCGAGCGCCGCTGGAGTTGCTCCGTCCGTCATGCCTCGCGTGCATGGTAAGAACCCCGGGAGCCGCCATGGCCATGGATGCCGTCCGCCGCCTCCAGCTCGAAGCTCCGTTGCGCCCAAGCCTCGGAGGCGACCGGATCCGGCCCGGATCGACCTCCCCAAGCCCCCAACACCGGACTCTCCTGCTCACCCTCTGCTTCCTGCGCCGACGACCCGAGACCAGGCGCCCCCAGCAGGACCAGCCCCGTCGCCCCTCTCCTTCCTTCCTCCACTTCTTCTCTCTCGCTCTCTCTGATGGTGTCGCGCCGCCGCCGTTTTTGCAGGAGCCTGCCGCCCATGGATCTCCTGGAGGTTCCCATCGCCCCCGCCTCATTCCAGGGAGGGACGCCCTCGCGCCCGCTCCTCCTGTCTGCCCGAGCGCCGCCGCCTCGCGACCCTGCATCCCTCGTCGCCGGGAGCTCGTCCCCAAGTCCCGCCAGCGCCGCCTCGCCAAGTCGTCGCCGTCCCCACCTTCGGAGCCCCAAGTCCCCGCTGCCGCCGTCGAGCCCCGCTTCTGCCTCGCCCGCTCGTCTCTGTAGGCGAGGGAAACGAGCACCCCACCCCGCGTTGACCAGTCCAGCGCCAGCCTGGACGAGCGCCACTCGCCGCGCGAGACCTCCTCTGCTTCGCTCGCAGCCCAGTCGATCCAGATTCGGCCTCAAGGCCCGATGTGAGCAGCTCCTCTCTGTTGGCCCAACATGCACCAGATTCGGCCCATGTCTCGTTTTTTCGGTTCTGCTAATTTCCTAATTATCCAGGAGTTTACAGATTTACAGAAAAAACCCCTAATGTTCATGCATCTAATAACTAATTAACCGTGCATCGGATTAAAATGATTTATATATGAAAAGTGCTTAGAATTTCATCTAGTTTCATAATATGCCACTTTCATCCCATGTTAAAATGTTTAAAAATGATGTTTTTTTTAAATTTGCTTAAATGCCATGTTAAAATGATTTATTTCATAACTAAATAACCGTAGCTCCATTTTAAATAAACTTTATATGTAAATGGGGTAGAAAAATGCATATGTTAACTTGGTGCACTTTATTTTGCTGTTTAACAACATTAAAATTGTGTTTATGGCAGAACAGTACCAAATCTAAAATATGCACATGGGGATTTTCCGGAATTGTTGTTTGTTGTTCCGGCCTCATTTAAACTTGCCTAAATAGGTAGTTTTCATATGCCTCCCATATTGCCATGTTTAAAAACATTTAATATTGTTGGGTACATAAACGAGAGAGAACTAAATAATTGATGTGGTGTTTCTCCAATATGCAACTCGTTGCATATTGAGCTCCACTTAATTTGTAGTGTTGTTTGTTGCACTTTGCCATACCATGCTCATTAAATCGGACATGCATCATACTTGTTTGTGCATCATGCCATGTGTATGTGGTGGTTGTTTACTATGTTGTTTGTTTCTTTCCGGGTTGCTTCTCCCGTTAGCTTCGGTTTCGTTCCGGAGTTGTGAGGATTCGTTCGACTATGTCCGTTTGTCTTCTTCATGGACTCGTTCTTCTTCCTTGCGGGATCTCAGGCAAGATGACCACACCCTTGAAATCACTTCTATCTTTGCTTGCTAGTTGTTCACTCTATTGCTATGCTGCGCTACCTACCACTTGCTATATCATGCCTCCCAAATTGCCATGAAACCACCTCTAACCTTTGTCACCCTTCCTAGCAAACCATTGTTTGGCTATGTTACCGCTTTTGCTCAGCCCCTCTTATAGTGTTGCTAGTTGCAGGTGAAGATGAAGATTGCTCCATGTTGGATTATGTTTATGTTGGGATATCACAATATCTCTTATATTATTAATGCATCTATATACTTGGTAAAGGGTGGAAGGCTCGGCCTTATGCCTGGTGTTTTGTTCCACTCTTGCCGCCCTAGTTTCCGTCATACGGGTGTTATGTTCCTTGATTTTGCGTCCCTTACGCGGTTGGGTGATTTATGGGACCCCCTTGACAGTTCGCTTTGAATAAAACTCCTCCAGCAAGGCCCAACCTTGGTTTTACCATTTGCCTACCTAAGCCTTTTTCCCTTGGGTTCTGCAGACTCAAGGGTCATCTTTATTTTAACCCCCGGGCCAGTTCTCCTTCGAGTGCTGGTCCAAACCGAGCGATGTCCGACGCCCCCTGGGCAACCAGGGTCTATGCCAACCCGACGTCTGGCTCATCCGGTGTGCCCTGAGAACGAGATATGTGCAGCTCCTATCGGGATTTGTCGGCACATTCGGGTGGCTTTGCTGGTCTTGTTTTACCATTGTCGAAATGTCATGTAAACCGGGATTCCGAGACTGATCGGGTCTTCCCGGGAGAAGGTTTATCCTTCATTGACCGTGAGAGCTTATAATGGGCTAAGTTGGGACACCCCTGTAGGGTATAAACTTTCGAGAGCCGTGCCCGCGGTTATGTGGCAGATGGGAATTTGTTAATATCCGGTTGTAGAGAACTTGACAGTCGACTTAATTAAAATGCATCAACCGTGTGTGTAGCCGTGATGGTCTCTTTTCGGCGGCGTCCGGGAAGTGAACACGGCTTTTGGGTTATGTTTGACGTAAGTAGGAGTTCAGGATCACTTCTTGATCATTACTAGTTGATGACCGTTCCGTTGTTTCTCTTCTCGCTCTTATTTGCGTATGTTAGCCACCATATATGCTAGTGCTTGCTGCAGCTCCACCTCATTACCCCATCCTTTCCTATAAGCTTAAATAGTCTTGATCTCGCGGGTGTGAGATTGCTGAGTCCTCGCGACTCACAGATACTTCCAAACAGTTGCAGGTGCCGATGATACCAGTGTCGGTGACGCAACTGAGCTCAAGTGGGAGCTCGATGAGGACCTTGGTCGTTACTATGTTTCGTTTCCTATTGATCAGTAGTGGAGCCCAGTTGGGACGATCGGGGATCTAGCATTTGGGGTTGTCTTCTTTTATTTTGGTTCCATAGTCGGACCTATGTGTGCACTCTGATTGATGTATGATTTATTTACGTATTGTGTGAAGTGGCGATTGTAAGCCAACTCTTTATCCCATTCTTGTTCATTACATGGGATTGTGTGAAGATGACCCTTCTTGAGACAAAACCACAATGCGGTTATGCCTCTAAGTCGTGCCTCGACACGTGGGAGATATAGCCGCATCGTGGGTGTTACATCCTTCTCTCTGATTTTTTTCTCCCCGAACACGAATATATGGAGTTAGAGTTGAGGTCGGTGGAGCAACAGGGGGCCCACGAGTCAGGGGGGCGCGCCCCCACCCTCGTGGACAGGTGGTGGGCCCCCTGGCCTTGATTCTTTCGCCAATATTTTTAATATTTTCCAAAAATAAGTTTCGTGGAGTTTTAGGTCATTCCGAGAACTTTAGTTTCTGCACATAAATAACACCATGGCAATTCTGCTGAAAACAGCGTCAGTCCGGGTTAGTTCTATTCAAATCATGCAAGTTAGAGTCCAAAACAAGGGCAAAAGTGTTTGGAAGAGTAGATACGACGGAGATGTATCAACTCCCCCAAGCTTAAACCTTTGCTTGTCCTCAAGCAATTCAGTTGATAAACTGAAAGTGATAAAGAAAAACTTTTACAAACTCTGTTTGCTCTTGTTGTTGTAAATATGTACAACCAACATTCAAGTTTTCAGCAAAGATTATGACTAACCATATTCACGATAACACTTAGGTCTCATGTTTACTCATATCAATGGCATAATCAACTAGCGAGCAATAATAATAAATCTCAGATGACAACACTTTCTCAAAACAATCATGATATGATATAACAAGATGGTATCTCGCTAGCCCTTTCTGAGACCGCAAAACATAAATGCAGAGCACCTTTAAAGATCAAGGACTGACTAAACATTGTAATTCATGGTAAAAGAGATCCAGTCATACCCAATATAAATTAATAGTAATGGATGCAAATGACAGCGGTGGTCTCCAGCTGATGCTTTTTAATAAGAGGGTGATGACTCAACATAAAAGTAAATAGATAGGCCCTTCGCAGAGGGAAGCAGGGATTTGTAGAGGTGCCAGAGCTCGATTTTAAAGCAGAGATAAATAATATTTTGAGCGGTATACTTTCATTGTCAACATAACAACCGAGAGATGGCGATATCTTCCATGCTACACACATTATAGGCGGTTCCCAAACAGAATGGTAAAGTTTATACTCCCCCTCCACCAACAAGCATCAATCCATGGCTTGCTCGAAACAACGAGTGCCTCCAACTAACAACAGTCCCAGGGGGAGTTTTGTTTGCAATTATTTTGATTTGATTTGCATAAAGCATGGGACTGGGCATCCCGGTGACCAGCCATTTTCTCGTGAGTGAGGAGCGGAGTCCACTCCTCTTGAGAATAACCCGCCTAGCATGGAAGATGAGGACAACCCTAGTTGATACCTGAGCTATTCGAGCATACAAAACAGAATTTCATTTGAAGGTTTAGAGTTTGGCACATACAAATTTACTTGGAACGGCAGGTAGATACCGCATATAGGAAGGTATAGTGGACTCATATGGCATAACTTTGGGGTTTAAGGGATTGGATGCACAAGCAGTATTCCCGCTTAGTACAAGTGAAGGCTAGCAAAAGACTAGGAAGCGACCAACTAGAGAGCGACAACATTCATGAACATGCATTAAAATTAATAAACATTGAGTACAAGCATGGGTAGGATATAATCCACCATGAACATAAATATCGTGAAGGCTATGTTGATTTGTTTGAACTACATGTGTGAACATGTGCCAAGTCGAGTCACTTAAATCATTCAAAGGAGGATACCACCCCACTATACCACATCACAACCATTTTAATAGCATGTTGGCATGCAAGGTAAACCATTATAACTCATAGCTAATCAAGCATGGCACGAGCAACTATGATCTCTAATTGTCATTGCAAACATGTTCATTCATAATAGGCTGAATCAGGAACGATGAACTAATCATATTTACAAAAACAAGAGAGGTCGAGTTCATACCAACTTCTCTCATCTCAATCAGTCCATCATATATCGTCATAATTGCCTTTCACTTGCACGACCGAATGATGTGAATAATAATAATAGTGCACGTGCATTGGACTAAGCTGGAATCTGCGAGCATTCAATAAACAGGAGAAGACAAGCCAATATGGACTCTTGGTTAAATCAACAATAATGCATATAAGAGCCACTTCAACAATTTAATCATGGTCTTCTCCTATCGACCCCCAAAGAAAAGAAAAGAAATAAAACTATTTACACGGGAAAGCTCCCAACAAGCAAAAGAAGAACGGGATATCTTTTTGGGTTTTCTTTTCAATTATTACTACAACAAGAAAAGTAAGCTAACTAAAAGCTACTACTAAATTTTTTTGGTTTTTCTTAAGGTTTATTAAACACACAAGAAGAAAGCGTAAAAATAAAATAAACTAACATGGATATTACAGTGAAAAAGTATGAGCACCAACATCTAGCAATGAGTGTGCAAACATAAATGTAATGTCGGTGGGAAATACGTACTCCCCCAAGCTTAGGCTTTTGGCCTAAGTTGGTTTATTGCCACGGATGGCCTGGCGGATATCCATAGTTGTAGCCGGGGTCGTACTGAGATTCAGCGGCTATTGCCTCCTGAGCTGCAGCGTGGCGGCGAGCTGCCTCCGCCCTCCTCTCGTACTCATCTGCCTCCTCTCTGGTAATAACATATCTTCCTTTTGCCTGATAATCAAAGAAGGCAGGAGCAGGGAGAGTAATATGGACAGCGCGACGTCTGTCAAAGATTAAGCGATACTGGAGGGACTGCTCATTCCTCTCAAGAAAACGATGATGAACCATGGCATTATAATCTAAATAAACATTAGGCAGCTCAACATCATACTCACGTATAGGTACCTCAAGAAAATTGGCTAGACGGGTTGCATAAATTCCTCCAAAGAAATCTCCATTAATTTTATTATTATGAAACCTACGTGCGATAATGGCTCCTAAATTATAATGTTTATCTCCTAACACAGCACTCCTGAGAACACTGAGGTCAGGGACACACATGTGACATGCTTCATTCTTACCATTTATGCACCTACCTATGAAGAGAGCAAAATAATGTATAGCAGGAAAATGAATACTCCCTATGGTAGCTTGTGTTATATCTCTAGATTCTCCCACTGTTATACTAACAAGAAAATCTCTAAACTCATATTTGCGAGGCTCACTAGTGCTACCCCATTGTGGAAGTTTGCAAGCAGTGGTAAAATCTTCTAAGTCCATAGTATAAGAATTTTCATAAAGATTAAACAGGACAGTTTGAGAATTGCGTGAAGATGAAAATTCAAACCTCCTCACAAAGGAACTAGTGAGATAGTGGTACTGACGGCACTTTTCTGCCTCGAAGCTCACAAGATCAGCGTTATGCAAATATGCGTTAAATTCTTCCTTGATTCCCGCTCGATCCATAAAGTCTTCTGAAGGTCATTCACAAGGCCGCACTGGAGCGTCCCTTGGTGGTTCATCATCAGCATCACGCATTGCAAGCCTGGGTCCTTGCTTCCTTGAAGGACCACCTTGGTACATTTTCCTAAACATATTTCTTCCTCTGCAAAATTTCTGAAAATTTTAGTAACTTCAAATAAAAGTAAACCAAACTCAACAAAATTGATAGCAACTACTCCTACAAGTGCCTAGAGACTATATCATGCATTAGAACTACTTGGAACCATATAAATTTGACATGCAAGCTCAAGAACATGGTCACCTAGGCAGCACAAATTTGCAATGAACAAAGCACTAGAACAAAAACTAATTGGACCAATGGAAGAGTCACACACCAAGGAACCATCCCCCCAAGCAGTTTTGTGAGAGGTGCTTTGAGCAAGGAGATCGAAAATCGCAGCAAAATGAGCTAGGACTCGTGCTTGAGCTGGATGGTGAATTTTTTGGGAGGAAGAAGAAGTGTGTGGTGGTTGGCATAAGTGGAGGGGGACCACCGTGGGCCCACGAGGCAGGGGCGCGCCCAGGGGGTGGGCACGCCCTGGACCCTCGTGGCCAGGTGCCAGCTCCCCCTGCTGTGTTCTCAGTGCCAGATATTCTCACCCAGAAAAAATCATATTTCAATTTCAGGGCATTTGGAGAACTTTTATTTTCGGGGTATTTTTATATTGCACGGATAAATCAGAAAACAGACAGAAAAATACTATTTTTACTTTATTTCAACTAAATAACAGAAAGTAGAGAAAGGGTACAGAAGGTTGTGCTTTCTAACTTCATCCATCTCATGCTCATCAAAAGGAATCCACTAACAAGGTTGATCAAGTCTTGTTAACAAACTCATTCCGACTAACATGGAACCGGAGAAATTTCGAATAACACTATGTTACCTCAACAGGGATATGCACATCCCCAATAATAAGAATATCATATCTCTTTTTGACAGTAGGAAGAGGAAATTCAAAACCTCCAAAAATAATCAATGGATTTTTTCCAATAGAATTGATACTGTGGACTTGAGGTTGTTTCCTCGGAAAGTGTACCGTATGCTCATTACCATTAACATGAAAAGTGACATTGCCTTTGTTGCAATCAATAACAGCCCATGCAGTATTCAAAAAGGGTCTTCCAAGAATAAAAGACATACTATCGTCCTCGGGAATATCAAGGATAACAAAGTCCGTTAAAATAGTAACATTTGCAACCACAATAGGCACATCCTCACAAATACCGATAGGTATAGCAGTTGATTTATCGGCCATTTGCAAAGATATTTCAGTAGGTGTCAACTTATTCAAATCAAGTCTATGATATAAAGAGAGAGGCATAACACTAACACCGGCTCCAAGATCACATAAAGCAGTTTTAACATAGTTTCTTTTAATGGAGCATGGTATAGTGGGTAATCCTGGATCTCCTAGTTTCTTTGGTATTCCACCCTTAAAAGTATAATTAGCAAGCATGGTGGAAATTTAAGCTTCCGGTATCTTTCTTTTATTAGTGACAATTTCTTTCATATACTTAGCATAAGGATTCATTTTGAGCATATCAGTCAAACACATACGCAAAAAGATAGGTCTAATCATTTCAGCAAAGCGCTCAAAATCCTCATCATCCTTTTTCTTGGATGGTTTGGGAGGAAAAGGCATGGGCTTTTGAACCCATGGTTCTCTTTCTTTACCGTGTTTCCTAGCAACAAAGTCTCTCTTATCATAACGTTGATTCTTTGATTGTGGGTTATCAAGATCAACAGCAGGTTCAATTTCTACATCATTATTATTGCTAGGTTGAGCATCATCATTAACATTATTACTAGGTTCATGTTCATTACACGATTGTGTTTCAGCATCAGAAATAGAAATATCATTTGGATTCTTAGGTGGTTCGGCAATAGGTTCACTAGAAGCATGCAAAGTCCTATCATTTTTCTTTTTCTTCTTTTTAGAAGGACTAGGTGCGTCTATATTATTTCTTTGAGAATCTTGTTCAATTCTCTTAGGGTGGCCTTCAGGATACAAAGGTTCCTGAGTCATTTTACCAGTTCTAGTAGCCACTCTAACAGCATAGTCATTATTCTTATTATTCAATTCATTGAGCAAATCATTCTGAGCTTTAAGTACTTGTTCTACTTGAGTGGTAACCATAGAAGCATGTTTACTAATGAGTTTAAGTTCACCTTTAACTCTAGACATATAGTCACCCAAGTGTTCAATCATATAAGCATTTTGTTTTAATTGTCTACCAAAATAAGCATTAAAATCTTCTTGCTTAACCATAAAGTTATCAAACTCATCCAAACATTGGCTAGCAAACTTAGTAGGAGGGATCTCAGCTTTATCATATCTATAGAGAGAATTTACCTCTACTACCTGTGTCGGGTTATCAAGACCATGTGTTTCTTCAATAGGCGGTAAATTAAGACCATGTATTTCTTCAATAGGAGGTAAATTCTTAACATCTTCAGCTTTAATACCCTTTTCTTCCATAGATTTCTTTGCCTCTTGCATATCTTCAGGACTGAGAAATAGAACACCCCTCTTCTTCGGAGTTGGTTTAGGAATAGGCTTAGGAGTTGGCTCAGGAAGTGTCCAATTATTTTCATTTGTCAACATATTATTCAATAGAATTTCAGCTTCATCCGGTGTTCTTTCCCTGAAAACAGAACCAACACAACTATCCAGGTAATCTTTGGAAGCATCGGTTAGTCCATTATAAAAGATGTCAAGTATTTCATTTTTCTTAAGAGGATGATTAGGCAAAGCATTAAGTAATTGGAGAAGCCTCCCCCAAGCTTGTGGGAGACTCTCTTCTTCAATTTGCACAAAATTATATATATCCCTTAAAGCAGCTTGTTTCTTATGAGCAGGGAAATATTTAGCAGAGAAATAATAAATCATATCCTGGGGACTACGCACACAACCAGGATCAAGAGAATTAAACCATATCTTAGCATCAACCTTTAATGAGAACCGAAATATTTTAAGGATGTAAAGGTAGCGAGTTCTCTCATCATTAGTGAACAGGGTGGCTATATCATTTAATTTAGTAAGATGTGCCACAACAGTTTCAGATTCATAGCCATAAAAAGGATCAGATTCAACCAACGTAATTATGTCAGGATCAATGGAGAATTCATAATCCTTATCAGTAACAAAGATAGGTGAAGTAGCATAAGCAGGATCATATTTCATTCTAGCATTCAGAGTTTTTGTTTAAGCTTAGCTAATAATTTCTTAAGATCACTTCTATCATTGCAAGCAAGAAAGTCTCTTTTAGTTTCTTCATCCATAACATAGCCCTCAGGCACAACAGGCAATTCATATTTATTGGGAGAGCCTTCATCATCACTTTCATCAATATTATCAATTTCAATAATTTCATTCTCTCTAGCCCTAGCAAGTTGTTCATCAAGAAATTCACCAAGTGGCACAGTAGTATCAAGCAGAGAAGTAGTTACATCATAATTATCATGCATAGCAGAAGTGGCATCATCACTAACATGTGACATATCAGAATGAATAGCAGAAGCAGGTTTAGGTGTCGCAAGCTTACTCAAAACAGAAGGTGAATCAAGTGCAGAGCTAGATGGCAGTTCCTTACCTCCCCTCGTAGTTGAGGGATAAATTTTTGTTTTCTCGTCTTTCAAGTTCCTCGTAGTGACCAGCAGATATAAATCCTAAGTGACTCAAAGAATAGAGTTATGCTCCCCGGCAACGGCGCCAGAAAATAGTCTTGATAACCCACAAGTATAGGGGATCGCAACAGTTTTCGAGGGTAGAGTATTCAACCCAAATTTATTGATTCGACACAAGGGGAGCCAAAGAATATTCTCAAGTATTAGCAGTTGAGTTGTCAATTCAACCACACCTGGATAACTTAGTATCTGCAGCAAAGTATTTAGTAGCAAAGTAATATGGAAGTAACGGTAACGATAGCAAAAGTAATATTTTTGGGTTTTGTAGTGATTGTAACAGTAGCAAAGGAAAAGTAAATAAGCGAAGAACAATATGTGAAAAGCTCGTAGGCATTGGATCGGTGATGGAGAATTATGCCGGATGCGGTTCATCATGTAACAATCATAACATAGGGTGACACAGAACTAGCTCCAATTCATCAATGTAATGTAGGCATGTATTCCGAATATAGTCATACGTGCTTATGGAAAAGAACTTGCATGACATCTTTTGTCCTACCCTCCCGTGGCAGCGGGATCCTAATGGAAACTAAGGGATATTAAGGCCTCCTTTTAATAGAGTACCGGACCAAAGCATTAACACATAGTGAATACATGAACTCCTCGAACTACGGTCATCACCGGGAGTGGTCCGGATTATTGTCACTTCGGGGTTGCCGGATCATAACACATAGTAGGTGACTATAGACTTGCAAGATAGGATCAAGAACTCACATATATTCATGAAAACATAATAGGTTCAGATCCGAAATCATGGCACTCGGGCCCTAGTGACAAGCATTAAGCATAGCAAAGTCATAGCAACATCAATCTTAGAACATAGTGGATACTAGGGATCAAACCCTAACAAAACTAACTCGATTACATGATAGATCTCATCCAACCCATCACCGTCCAGCAAGCCTACAATGGAATTACTCACGCACGGCGGTGAGCATCATGAAATTTGTGATGGAGGATGGTTGATGATGACGATGGCGACGGATTCCCCTCTCCGGAGCCCCGAATGGACTCCAGATCAGCCCTCCCGAGAGAGTTTAGGGCTTGGCGGCGGCTCCGTATCGTAAAACGCGATGAATCCTTCTCTCTGATTTTTTTCTCCCCGAACACGAATATATGGAGTTGGAGTTGAGGTCGGTGGAGCAACAGGGGGCCCACGAGGCAGGGGGCGCGCCCCCCACCCTCATGGACAGGTGGTGGGCCCCCTGCCTTGATTCTTTCGCCAATATTTTTAATATTTTCCAAAAATAAGTTCCGTGGAGTTTCAGGTCATTCCGAGAACTTTAGTTTCTGCACATAAATAACACAATGGCAATTCCGCTGAAAACAGCGTCAGTCCGGGTTAGTTCTATTCAAATCATGCAAGTTAGAGTCCAAAACAAGGGCAAAAGTGTTTGAAAAAGTAGATACGACGGAGACGTATCACAGCCCAACAGGCGTGACAAAGCGACTTACTTGGCAAATCACAAAAAAACTGGGCTGTGGCCATGGACCCAGCTGCGGCCGTGGACCCAGCTATCAGCCTCTCCACGTACAGTACTCTTCCGATGGAAGTCGGTCGTTGACCACATTGACCACACCGCGCCGAGAGCACCAAGGCGGTGGATGACGGTGAGGCCTAGGAAGGGGACGACGCGGAGCCGGGGAAGACGCGGCAGTGGATGCCCATGCGGAGAGGAGTACGAGGGTTCACTGGTTTGGCTATGGCGTGAGGCTGTCGTCGCCGCAGAATAACAGGGGGTGTGGGTGAGTAGAGGGATGCCCTGGCCAGCGGTGGGAGTAGTAGGGGGCGGTGAGGCCTCCACGGCATCACAGCCGGCCAGGGGTGGCAGGAGCACGCGGCACGACCGGCGCTACTTTGGGCGGCTGGAACAACAAGACCAGAGGTTGAAGAAGCACTATGGTCGTTGGATGGACATCGTACAGTCACTGGAGCTAGAATCGTTCATATTGACTAAGTTGACAAAGCCCTCCGTCCCCGTCAACTTAGTAGGCTCACAAGTCAGCCACCCACTATGGTGGGTCCCAGCTAGCAGGGGGTATTCATTTTTTGTGTGTAATAAGGAGGCACTTCCTTGCATGAAAAGATATAGCTGGTGGGTCCGACCTGTCAGCGGGGGGAACGTTTTTTCGCAAAATACAGAAGCCCTTCCCACGTACAGTCCACGTACAGTGCGTAATAAGGAGGAACTTTCCTTGCGTGCGACCATGGACCTCGTGGGTCCCAGTCGTCAGGCTCTCCACGTACAGTCCTCTTCCGATGACTCTCATATGTTGACCACGCCGCGCCGAGCGCACCGAGGCGGTGGATGACGGCGAGGCCCTAGACTGGAACGACCCGGAGATGGGGAAGACGCGGCAGTGGAGTCGCAGACGGAGAGGAGTGGGAAACTTGACTGGTTCGGGTGTGGGGTGGGCCTACACTCGGCAGAGAATAACAGGAGGTGCGGAGTGGAGGGATGGCCTGTCCGTCGGCGGGGTAGCGTTTCGCTGAGGAGCGCAAAACTACGCCGCTGGACGCCGGAGGCTGGAGCAGGCGGACCCGGCAGCGCTAGGGGAAGAAGACGAGAGATTGAAGAAGAATGCCGGCTGTTGGATGTAAATCCAACGCCTTCTTAGGCTTCGACCTACTGGCCCACATGTTAGCCAGTCCATTTGTTTTTTTAGTCCATTTGGTGGGCTGGGTGAAACAATGATGTAGCATCTATGCAGCCCGTTTATATGTATGGTAGAATTTAAAGCCCATTTGCATTTTTCTCGAAATCCGCGGACTTGCTGGGCTGGGTGAAAATATCATGTTGGGCTAGACGAAGAAATGTTATAAAAACATAAACACATGATTGCACGTCTATTACTGCATTGGTCAGTAAAATCTTTGCAAGCTTATGTACGCAATCACTATGAGTTAACTTGCCAAGTTATATATAAACAATTATTATTGTTATTTTGTAAGAACTTTCAACTTACGAAATAAAATATCATTTAAATTTGATGAGTTAATAGTACGTGGGGTATTATTATTTTTTAGGCTAGACGTGGGACAGTTGAGTTGGTTCTAGGGAAAAGTACTGGGAGAAAACTCAGTTTACATCGAAAAAGAAAGTGGGAGAAAATTCAGATATAGGATTAATGAAAACAAAAAATAGAACTGAGTTGTATAGGAAGAGGACGAAAGATTGAACAAAATAAAGAAATACAAATGGATAGGTGGTTGGTCCCATATGTCTGTGTACGAGACCTGCTGGGTCCCCCTGAGGAGGGG
Organism: Triticum aestivum; assembly: GCF_018294505.1. Classification (NCBI taxonomy): domain Eukaryota; kingdom Viridiplantae; phylum Streptophyta; class Magnoliopsida; order Poales; family Poaceae; genus Triticum; species Triticum aestivum. The sequence goes on from NC_057799.1 coordinate 285,541,179, forward strand.
AATATGTTGGGAGGAAGGAGATTCAAAGCACGGCAGCCGAGTGAACTAGTTTTTTTAACGGACAAGTGAACTAGTTACATACATAAGCAAATAGCCACTAAAAAAGCAAACAGGTTAATGGGTTCTTAAAAGAAAATTTTCGGACAAAACAGATAATTACGACACTTAGGCTAATGCATGAAACACTCAGATGATAAAGGTGCTTATAAACAGATAAAGTACAACATCTAGACCTTCCTGGCACGCTTGATCATGACACTGCGGCTGTCCGTGTACTCGTCGGTTACGGGAAGCAGACACGCCCTCATGTCCAAGATCTGCCTGTACATGTCGTAGCATGCGTATGCGTCCTTGGCCGCGCAGGTTATGTAGGCTAGATCCAGAGGTGCCTCCCACGTGTTCAGGTCCTTGGTACCGTTGTCTTCTTTCATGTTGGCGTATCAGGGGTCGATGATGGTCTCGGCGAGGTCAACCACGGAGTCCTTCTCCTGCCCATTGCTGATGATCTTGTATTTCTTCTGGATGTCGACAAGCTTGTTGCACTAGATGGTCGAATCATTGCGTTCTTCCTTCTCTCAACCGTAGCGAAGGTGCAGTCGGCGCTGCCGATGAAACGGGCGAATGCTCCAGAACCTTTGATGGCCCTACAGAAGTGGTGATCAGAACCTCGTCCCGCACACATACCTGGGCGACGGCGATCCGCTGGTCCCTGTCAGGAGACGAATGGATGGGCACAAGGTCTAGTCCTGCAACCTTGTGCTTTCTCGTCCTGTAGGTACTTCTTGAACTCGGCGAGGCAGAGCTTCACCGAGTCTGGATCGTTGGTGTACATCACATTCAACTTGGTGCAGCCATAGGACTGAATGGCAAACTCAAAGGGGAACTCCTTGCTGAAGTCCATATCCAGCAGGCTCACCCCTCGGATCGCCATTGGAGTCTCTTCAAGTGAACGAGTGTGTAGGTGGCGGCAGCAGTTCATTTTTCAGCTCTTGGGGAACTGGATTCAACAGTAAACTGAGTGTGTACAGGCGACAACAATTACTACCCCTCCCTCGTCCGCTGCACGCCCGGCAGAAGATGCACCCTCGGCGCATTCAAACGCCCCCATTAAGAAACCTACTCCGGCCACACGTCGCTTCACGAGCGGGTCTGTATTGGTCCTGTAATAACAGGAGTTAGTGGTCACTTTACTTAAATTTAATTAGCTTTAATAGAAATTTATACTTAAAACAAGCAATGCATTGGCTCGTTCTATCAGTGCCACAGGATCAACATGCACAACAATTAGAATTATTATTCTCAGGACGCACACGATCAACACATTTGTCGCACTTTCACAAAGATAATACTACCAAGTTTCAACTGTTTGTTATGGTTGTTGTTCTCTGCATCATCATGCCGTGTTTCCCAGCTTGCAAGATTCAGAACCAACAAATAAGATCCAAATAATAAGTACAACAAAGATGCCTACACATCTCATTGATTCCCAGCTTGCAAGATTCAGAACCAACAAATAAGATCCAAATAATAAGTACAACAAAGATGCCTACACATCTCATTGATTCCCAGCTTGCAAGATTCAGAACCAACAAATAAGATTCAAATAATAAGTACAACAAAGATGCCTACACATCTCATTGATTCCCAGCTTGCAAGATTCAGAACCAACAAATAAGATCCAAATAATAAGTACAACAAAGATGCCTACACATCTCATTGATTCCCAGCTTGCAAGATTCAGAACCAACAAATAAGATTCAAATAATAAGTACAACAAAGATGCCTACACATCTCATTGATTCCCAGCTTGCAAGATTCAGAACCAACCCATTAGAGCCTTTTGATAAAGTGAATATCGGGATTAAATCCATCTTGGCTAGCCATGTCATACAATCGAAGAACTTGACGAATGCTCTTGACCATCAGAACATCTGTAGTTGAGTATTCCTGTTTGCACACCACAAACCAGGAGAGCATGATTTCACTTTAATAGTGGCCTCCTTTACTCAACCTGCAGCTCCACTAGGATGAGGCCTGCCTGGAGTTCCATGATTCAATTCATGCGCCTTTTTCTGCAGTTCACCTGAAATGAAGCAAAGATTGCATCATTTAGCTAGCAAGAAGTACTTGCTCTCGTGAGCTGGTAGGTTCTTCTTTAGTAGTTCCACTAAAATTGAGGAACATTAAGGTTGGTTGTCCGGCTCATGTAAGGTGCAACTATAATTTTCTTATCCTTTTGTGCAGTTCCACTAAAATAAAGTGCCATTGTGGTGACAGTGACGGCTCATCTTGCAAAGGCTAATAAAATGTTGCACGAGAAAATTTTGGAAACTCCAATCACCATTTTGTGTAGTTCAACCAAAATTGAGAGATGTTGCCCACGTGACATTTTAGTTGAACTGCACAAGACACTCATTCCAAAAAAAGTGTTTTGTGCAGTTCACCAAAAGGTCACAATAGCAACAAGGTGAAATGGATATCCCTATCTGCGCAAAAAGATAGAAAGTAAACAGTTGCTGGTCAATAAGAATATACGAAACATATACGAAATGAAAAGAAGCATCTTAATTATGTTCATGGCAATCACGCAAGGACAGTAGAAATTTTAAAATGTCAGCAATGCTTCATGCTACAAGAAGCATTACGATCAACAATGAGATTCCTCAAATATGGGATTACTTTAATGGTGGCATTGCTTGTTTACCAGATACAGTAAATCAACAGCAGCTAAAGAGTTGGTTTAAGGGCATGGGACCGTGGGGACACCAGGACACCGAGCAGCGTAAAGGAGCAACTTACTTATCATACTGGGGAAAACTGCAGGAGTGCCATTTGTAACACAGTTTAATTGCATCTTATCACTGGAGGCATTAGATTAACAATAACACTGGTTAGACATGTCCCTAAGGTAACAGTGTGATCGCTTCATTTTACATGCGCCCTTACATTAACAACAGCATAAGGTTGGTATAAGGACATGCGACAGTGGACGCAGCACAATGTACCTACAAGGAGGCATAAAGTGGTGATGCAGAGTTTGTTCATGCTATGTGAGGGCAGCAAATCTAATCCTGGAGACCTTTTACTATGTGAGGGCAGCAAACCTAATCCTGGAGACCTTGTACTATGTGAGGGCATCAAATCTAATCCTGGAGACCTTTTACTATGTGAGGGCAGCAAATCTAATCCTGAGACCTTTTACTATCTGAGGGCGGCAATTCTAATCCTGGAGACCTTTTACTATGTGAGGGCAACAAATCTAATCCTGGACATACTCTGTTGACTTGTCCACCAGCCGCCACTTTCTATCCTTTTTTCAACCAATAATAGATCTATTCCTTATCCAGTTTGTACTGCGTTTTCCCATTATTTCCCTTTTCAACCAAGAGACCGGTTGGGTATCCGGTCTCTACTACTTTCACCATATTATTTCCTCTTTGAATCAAGTCCTAGATTCATGCTACAACTTTCCCCCCTTTCTTCGTTGTTTGAACAAAGCCCTAGATTTGAATGCATGAAGTAGCTTTACCTCTAATAATACTAAAAATTTAGGTGGCTTTGGAAGAGCTGATGGGAGTAGAAAAAGATGCACATGCAGACACGTGGGGAGCTGGGGCAGTAGAGCAAGGCCGCTTTCAAAGAACTTATACCTGAGGGTCGTCGGGATGTCGGCGGCGGCAGGTCGGATCTGCGGACAATACGGCAGGGAGGAAGAAGGGTCGGAGGACCTCCCGAGCCGGCGCTGTGTCGGAGAGAACGGCACGGGCAGAGGATCGGGCCCGTCCGGCAGCTGTGGGTTTCCTCCCTCGCCGGCGATGACCGCGTGAACGATGCACCTAGTCCTCTACACACACCAGCCGAAGGGATCCGGCCGGATCTGTGACCAGCGGTGAGCAGAGAGAAAATGTCGCTACCGCTGTCTTGTTTATATCTGGAGAGGATGAGAGAATGAAGAGAGCAACCCTAGTAAAGCAAGCGCTCAGGCCCCCGCGTACATATATAGTGGAGTGATTATCTTTTTCTCTCCACAACAAGCGTTTCAATTTGTGTACGTGGCATTAAAGAAAAGAAACTCTCTATTTAAGGTGACTACCTGTACGACTCCTACTTACTACTACTAGTAGTAGTATTGTTCACTTGTGCTCCCCGGCCCTCCATTCATTGAACAACCCCACGGGTGAATAAACATACAGTACTAGTATTTATATAGAACGAACAAGCTCGAACTATTTTCGCGTAGTTAAAAGTTGAGGGCGGGGCTTTTCCCGGGCAGTACGCGCGGCAGTTTTCGCGTAGGCGGTTTGACAGAGAGGCGAGGAGGGTGAGGGAGTAGCGGATTCAACTTACTTACTGCTGGAAAGGTCGGGCTGTGCGATTTGAACTCAACTAACCCAAAAATATCCAAACAGGAGGGTTAGTTTGGGTTAGTTTGAACTCAACTAACCCAAAAATATCCAAACAGGAGGGTTAGTTTGGGTTACTGTTTGGATCCACGTGTTAGAGTTAGTTTGGGTTAGTTTGAACTCAACTAACCCAAAAAAATCTAACCCACCCAAGAGGTGCTTATTTGGGTTAGTTCTTCTCGGGACACTAAAAAACACATTTTCTCTCGCTCTCCCCGCAGCAGATCCCTCCCCACTTCCTCGAAGCTTCTCGTCCTCTCCCTCCCTCCCTCCCTCTCGCACCGCCCATGAAGGCACCTCGCCGTATCCGCGCTCCATCTAACCCTGTCATCCAAACACCTCTTTCGCTAGAGTTACTTCAGGGTTAGTTCAGGATTAGAATCTAACTCTAACCTTTAACTGAGTTAGAGTATCCAAACAGGGCCTTTGAGAGAGACGAGGAGGGAGAAGCGATACGGGCTGCTGGATTACTAGAGATAGGTGTCGCACGGAAGCCAAGAAATATGGTGATAGCGTGGGTTAGCCATGTACTAGTATGATGTAACTACACTGGGCTGCCGTGTTTCGTACTCTTCCAGTCCACTGTGGAGATGATTGGTTGATTTTATATCGCTGAATAATATAAAATATTATGAGTGCAGACGCTCCACCCCGAGGTTCCTTGCTCCTTCTCGGTCGTCGGGAATCTATGTTCTTCCACTCTATTTTTTTACGTGAGCTTTGTTCATCCTTTTGCCAACACGCGACACATCTAGCATCAAGGTGCACGTGTCATGCAAGGATCGTTCCATCTATATGAAGAACACGTGGGACTGGAACTACGAGACGGACATGTACCCAGGAGTGGACGTGCGAACCTGTGTAACGTAGCGCAGTAAGTGAAGTAGAAAGGCACAAATAGTATGAACATGCGTGGCATATAGGCATTTGTCTCTTACTACCACTAAATGTTGTACGTGCAATGCCCGGTGATGTTATGGAGTACGTGACTAAGTACTCTACTACTACTATATTAATTGGAGGCACATATTAGGTTTTATATTTGTTTACGTGTATGCCCCGAGACCTTCCAACTAGACGTGTCTTTCTCTCCGGGTCGCACTTTGTATCGTTCATACCACTAGTACAGTAGTACTACTACGTGTGGTCTCCGACCCAGAAGTGGAGACGCTCTACCACGCTGTTCATGTCCCACTCCTTTCGCTGACGTGTGCGACATCCAGCACGTGCCGTGTGTTTGGCACTCCTTCGTCGTAAGAGTTGAAACGCTAGCATTCATTAGAAATAAAAATAAATATAAATCACCAGTGATACTATACCACGCGGTTTCCTTGCTCCTCGATATCGGAAAGAATACTTCCGCTCGCCGACATGTGGGACGTCGACCATCCTGGTCCACTTGCCATGCCCGCAGAACTCCAAGGGAGACTCACCCCGGTCGTCGCGCCGCAGTAATTACTAATGAGCCGTCAAATCACAGGCCCAACCTTACCCACTGTGAAGTTGCTCGGACGAAGGAACCATCATGACTTTGAATTCCGCTTCTTGAAGAAAACTACTGTACCAGCAGTACTGCTAGCTACAGTAGTTACTCCAGCAGAGGCCTCCTTTGGTTCATAGGATAGGAATTTTATAGGAATATGAAAATCATAGGAAGTGAGATGACATGCATCTCAATTCCTATAGAGAAAGATATGCCATTTGATGCATAGGATAGGAATTTTTCCATTGAGTCTAGGCTAATGTACTGGTAATTTGCTCTAAAAACTACAGTAGTAACTAGTAGTACTGTTACATGCTCGTAATTAATTAAACAAACGTACGGGCGACACAGACACACACACTAACTACTAGTACTACTACTTCTCACATGCTGGCCAGACGCCGTCGTTCTCCTTCCCGGCTTTGTCGGCGACACCCCACCGTGCTTGGATCTCCGCCGACCTCTCCGCAGCAGCGCGTGCGTCCTCTTCTTTCTTGCGGCGGCGGGCCTCTCTTTTCTTGAGTGCTTTCTGACTTTTCCGCTCCCTCTGTGCGGCTTTGGCCGCCTCTTGCTCTACCGCCCATTCGGCCTTGGCAGCTTCAAATTCCGCCCACATAGGTGTGAGGTCGCGAGCGGCGATGAACTCGGCACGGCGGGATGCCACCGCTTGCCTACCATTCTGTGTGCGGTCGTGGGCGGCGAGGAACTCGGCGCGGCGGGATGCCATCGCTTCCTTACCGGTTAGTGTGCGGCGCGGTGGCATGAACGACGCTTGGTGACAGCTCTGGGGTGGAGTGGCCGGACAACCGTAAAGTGCATTGGTTTGTCAAGAGCTCAAGGACAGAAGACGAAGGAAATTTGGATTCCCCTTCAATCCTGGTCATTTATTACCGAGTAAAATGCATTGGCGGTCATTGAACTTGTCTTGATAGCTCACTTTGATCATTGTATACGAGATATGGTGATTATACGGTCACTGGCTCAGCGTATAGCTCCGTATTTGTCTGGTTGACCAGTCAAACAGTCCGCATGCGCCTCATCAGCTCGTGTTCTTTATCTATCTATCTATGCGGGCCTACCTGTCAGTGGAGAAAGAAATAAAAACCAAAATTATGCGTATGTGACATTACTGTTTAGACGTTTGCTGGAGGCCTCCGCGAACACCGAGCATGTATTCACCTGGATCAACACCAACGGTCATACTCGTGACTCGGCGCCTTGCTCATGTATATCGTCCATCACAACGACAATCTATAAAACAGCCTAGCTAGAGAGGGTACTATGGTGCGGAGTATGTACTATCGTGAGCAACCGATCATAGTGCCACTGCACACGAGTGTGTGTCTGATCGATTCGTCCATTATTCGTAAGTTATGTATGGTTGTGTGGTGTCTAATGGTGGTCGTCGAATGCTAGCTGGCGACAAGAGCGGTTGCATGGACGCCTGGTTGTCAATACGTGCCGCATACGCTTCAAAGGCTCGTCATCCATGAGTTCACATTTTACCACCACGCCAGCGTCTGACCGCCCTGGCCTACCGAAACCCCTTCCATCGCTAGCGCGCGCTTCCCGCCTGAAACGATCACCGTCTCTCCAGAACGTCAATGCCGCATTCACCGGCCTTAACTGCAGGTGCAGTTGGTGTGTCACTGACATGCGGGCCTGATGCCCGTTGGGCCCACATGTCAGTGAGACAAAGCACCTGCGGTTAAGTCACTGAAGCAGCGTCCGCATTCACGCCCGACGCGACCTCTCACTGGCGCCGGCATTGCAGCAGCGCGACGGCCGAGAGAGCGCCACCCGCGCGGCATCCCGGTGCAAGCGATTGCTCCGCGTTACACCACGGCTACCGACGAACCTACTCCGGTGCCAGCCGTCCATCCGTCTGCCGCGGCTCATTGCCATTCGCCCGCTATATTAACTTGAGCCCCAGCTCCCAGCCATAGCCAAAGACCCACACTCATTCTCCTCCGGTCCCTTCCTTCTGTTGGCACCACTCCAACCATGGCCTCCGGGCACTCCAAAGCTCTCTTGGACGTACTGTCGCAGGAGCAGACGAAGGACATCGGTGGCTCCGCTCCGGGCGCGCTCCAAAGCTCTCTTGGACGTACTCTCGCAGGAGCAGACGAAGGAGATCGCCGGCTCCCCCCCGGCCGCCCTCCGCCGCCACGACCACGAAGCCGGCGCGCGTGCGCGGGCGCAGCCGGCAGCGAGGAAGAGTAGTACACGGTAGGTCGCCACCGCTCTGGTCCCAGGAAGGCCACCGCTCCTCCACTCAGTCGACGCCAAGCTTGGTGGGATAAAAATCGGCGGCCGATTAGCCGCTTGACGGCGACGTGGAGGCGGAAATCTACATAACCTTGTGCTCCGGAGGAGGAGGTTATCGAGGCGGATAAGGAGGAGGCAAAGGCAATGGCCGGCTTTCTCGGGTTCAGGGCCGGACATGGTGGTCGGGGCCCGGCGATCGTTTAGATTAGGTTTACAGTAGGTTTTAGTACGGTTTGTGCGAAATATGTAATGAATTTCGTCCAGTTTATAGGAAAAGTTCTCGAAATGTAATGAATTTCATCCGGTCAATTTGAAATTTGCTTTGTTTGCACGAATTTCGTCCGGTTAGTTCATATAGTTGTCGAAAGGTATGCGGGCAGCATTGGATGGCATCCACCAGTGTCCTCGGACAGATGCCGGTGTAAATTTGAGGGCCAGCGCTGGAGATGCCCTAACTATCATGCTATAATCGCTAACAGTGCTCCATTATTTCGCAGGGAACAGTTATCCCTCGATCAAAATCAGATCCGCCGTGTTTCGCACTCCTCCCACGTAAGAGTGTAGACTCTTGCTTACATAAAAATGGAGCAAGTGGACGGCACTGTAGCACGTCATATCACTCAAACTAGCCCGCCTAACGCGCGGGAAAGCACCGCCCTCGTCATTTTGTTCTGGATTTCTATCAATCGATCGCACGAAAATGTTACGCTTTGCAAGTTCAAAAGGAAAAGGCGGCACACTTACAACTCGTACGCGTCGCGTTCACGTCGCACCCCCGACAGTCCGGCTCGCACGCCGCTCACCAGAGGGGACACGCGTTGTCTTGCATTTTCACTGACATGTGGGACTGCAATTGAATAAACCGTCGATAGCCGAAATCTAATCGCTCGGCGGGCGTCGGCTGAGAGGAGAGAGACGGGGGAGGGAGAAGAGATCGCCCGCCCGCCGTGCACGGACTCCAAGAAATATGTGGTGATAATGTGAGGTGGGCCATGCGGGAGTCCGCACCGCTTCCAAGCCCGCTTCTTACCGCCCTGGCCCACCAGAACCCCTCCCCCACCCCACCACCTCCCCGCGCGCGCTCCCCCCTCAGAGGCCAGCTGCCCGCATTCATAGCAAGTACTACCAGTAAAATTCTGGGCTATAAAGGGCATGTACAATGGTTGATAAGATAGTCTTATCATAAGTCTTGCATGTAATTTAGAGATGACAAAAAAACATGTGTACAATGGATCATCACTTAGCCTTATCTTCAATAACTAGTTATTCCTAAAAACATGGTGAAACATATTGTGCTAAGAGATCATCTCTTGTCTTCTCGACAAGCCCGCTTATGTGGAGGAGAGAGAGGCATTGACAAAGTCAAGGAGTGGGATCTGCAGGAGCTCGTCTCTACACGTGCTCCTAGGTATAAAAAACTAATTCTAAAAAAAGAGGCATAAAAAACAATTGTGTCTAAAAAAGAAAGGTAAAAAACATTTGAGAGGAAATAGATAGAGAGAAAGTGAGAAAAAGTTGTAACCTTATAGTCAACACTATGGTAGTATTACATGAGGAAGGAGGGAGTGGTGCACATGCCAAGTTCACTGGGCTGCCGTGTTTCACACTCCTCCGTCGTAACAGTGGAGACAATAGGTTTCATCAAAAATAAACAATGAATACTCGTTGCTCGTCCACTATATCGGAAAGAATACTTTCATTCGCCGACATGTGGGACGTCGACCATCCTGGTCCACCTGCCATGCACAAAATTATCCTGGTCCACCCCGGTCGTAGCGCAGGCTCAACCTTTCCCACTGTAAGTTAGTCGGACGAAGGAACCATCATGACTTCGTTGAATTCCGCTTCTTCAAGAAAACTTACTCTACCCGCAGTACTGCTACCACACGCGAAGACTGGACGGCACTGTACCACGTCATATCACTAAAACCCACTAGGCCAAACTAGCCCGCCTAGGATCTGTACTCCCTCCGTTTCAAAGTTAGTAGTACAAAGTTGACTCATCTATTTTGAAACGGAGGGACGTCTCTGTACTGCTATGATTTTGTGTTGTACGTCTCTGTACTTTTGCTACGATTTTCCTAACCTATGAACCAAATGAGGCCTGAATGTATCCGTGTCGACTATTGTCTGATCGATCGCTAAGCCTACAATTTTAGGAGCTTGGGCTATTGGCCGATCGACGACGGATCAGTATAAGCGTACCACGAGCTCATCAGCCCCAACATTTCTCTTCGGTGAGTGTTTTGCAAGTACTATAGCTCGCACAGTAGCTAGCCTACTAACACCAAGAATCATCAAATAAGCCCTGCTGATATGATAAACAGTTCAAACTTACATCTAAGCATGCCATATATTACATCAAAAGCTGGTGAGGATACATCTGTTTCCATAACTCGGAGAGGGTTCGCATGATTCACTATCAAACAAAAGTACTAGCAAGTACCGCCCACACAAGACAGTGCACTAGCCCTAAGATGGTTTGATAACACGCATCGTTCTGGTAATTAAACACAGGGCAATGCAAACTACCCTGAAGGATTAGCGCGACCAACTATTTCTTGTCATCGATCTCTCGGGCAATGACCACAGCACGGACAGCGGCATGGGAATCGATCTCTGGGGCGATGTCCACAGGACTGACCGCGACATCGGAATCGATCTCTGGGGCGATGTCCACAGGATGGACAGCGGCATCGGAATCGATCTCCGGGGCGATGCCAACAGGACGGACCGCGACATCGAAAACGATCTCTGGGGCGTTGTCCACAGGACGGGCCGCGACATCGGAATCATCAAGGACGTCCACCGGCACCTGCACAACCCTAACATATTAGCAAGCACATTGCAAATAATCAAAAACCACAACTTTCATTTTTTACCTTGTGCAGCTCACCGGGGGATCCCATCCCTCCGGGGGCCATCTCCTCGTCCTCGATGGGGGCCATCACCTTGCCAGGGGAATACTGCTTCTCAACGGCGACTATCTCCTCAAACTCGGCCTTGAGCCGCGCAAAGGTGGCCATCAGAGTTTCTGGGGTAGGCACGGTGGGGCCCTTGCTGTTCTTCCAACTTTCTTTGAGGAGTTCGTCCGCCAACGTCGTCAACTCTTTGGCCAGTGCTTGTTTCTTGGAGTTCTTCGTCTCCATGGGTTGGCCCGCCAACATGGTCAACTCGTTGGTCGGTGCTCGCTTCCTGGAGATCGCTGTCTCCAGTGGGTTGTCCGCCGGCAACTCTTTGCCTAGTGCTCCAGGATCCATCAATGAACTGACAAACAAAAAGCAATCGAAAGGAAACCACAATCGCAATGAAAACGGGAAAAGAATAGGCTGTGAGAATCGGTCGGTGCTTCGCAAAAAGAAGATTCTTGGAATGAAAATATAGCAGCATCACTGATTCGCCCACCTTTCCTTCGTCGGTACAGAAGAAAAATGGCAGAAGTGAGTAGCCTGGAGTGAGGTTTTCTTCAAGAAAGGGGAGAAAGGGCTTCAACGAGCGTTCCAGTGAAATGATGGTTGCTTCGTCCAGTCCAACTTCGAGGCCACTTTACCACTGCTGGTAAAGGTGTGGGTTTTGTGATATGACGGGTCATGACGGCCACACCGGGGTGACCGGTGAGTTTCGACTGTAGCACCTCGCTGTGATTTGGTGGATGGCACGCGGGCCCGGATGCTTTGATGTCCCGCATGTAGATAGAGCGGCTAGTCATATAGGAGTGGTCAATATTGTGCACCGCGACCAAGGCGGAGAGGAAAACGAGAAAACTACGTAATTAATGCATGAGTTTAATTAGGGTAGTTTTGTAAAGTACGAGATACATTCCTCCAATCGCAAAATGCCTTGGTTGATGAGATTTGAGATTTGAGCCCTATAAACCGGAAGGGAGATTTGAGATTTGAGATACTGCACGCGGTGTAGTCTAGTCACTTGTTGGAATCTCTAGTATACCGCATGATTCTTTGCTTCTTCTTACTACTACGTACTACTTCGCCGACATGTGGGACAGCCAGCAGCATCCGGGTCGACGTAATACGTGTCATGCACCAGATTAGAGTGCGGAACGGAAGGGGGGCATCACCCCGGTCGATGGCCAGCCTCGACGCGGAGCAGTCGGTGCACCGGGAAGCGGCGCTCTCTCGGCCATCGCGCCGCTTCAAAGCCGGCACCAGTGAGAGGTCGCCTCCGCTCTGGACGGGCATTAATGCGGCACTGACGCTCCAGGGCGACGCTGACCGTTTCACGCGGGAAGCGCGCGCTGGCAAGGGAGTATAGGTTTTGAACCGTTTCATGTGTAGTACTGGTAGTTTGCAAAACTACTCAATTATTGCACTCAGTTTCCTAAGAAATTGTGGTAAAAAACGTTACTCCACAGCCCGCTTCCCTTCTCCTTCCTCTTCCACCGCCCGCGCACGTCCGCGGGAAGCGACCGGTCAACCCTTATATAGGAGTGCTAGCACAAAAAGATGCATGCATGACCACTAAAATTTCCAGATTAAACAGCCGCTCCGGCGGGAGTATGGCGTATGTTGTTACCTTCGGCCGGGCCATGGCTACCGGGCGACGGCGACCAGAGAAGAGGCGGCGGGAGGGGAATGAATGCAGCTACTGTTTGGGTTCGCCGTCCGGCTTAAATAAATGCGCAGCATCACGTGTACCCGCGGGTGCACAAATTGTAACATACGTGTCTGCTTAAGTGGGCGTCACGTAACTGGTGTGTGTGTGTGAGAGTGAGAGATTCTGAGAGACAGAGTGCGTGTGTGCGACTCTACTCTTCGGACATGTACTCAACCTTTTGCATCGGGATATAAGTATAATGGTATTTACTTTAGCTAGTGATTTACGTGGCCATGTTAACGTGGTTGTGTAAAAAAATGTCACTTCCTGCTCGTGATTTGCGCTATATAATTATAAGAAGGATGCTCATGCATTGCACGGAACATCAATATGCATTTTTTTACAAAACACATGTTGTGATTTACCCATGCAGGAGTAATCCCATGTGTAAAAACTAATGATATTTCGAGAATTTTATCGGAAAATTGGTATCTCGAGTATGTCATCGAAAAAATGAAAGATGAGAGATAAGGTGAGGAGGAGTGGAGCGTGGTGGTGACTGGTGGTCGAAATGGGCGGAGGCATGGGGATGGACGGCGCCGGCAGGCGGCAGCGGCCACCATGCTTGATTGTTCCGGAGACTTTCTTTTTTAATTGCTCAGCAATGAGATGTGGGAGATAAGGATGTGGAGAGAGATGTGGCTATCTTTTGTAAAATTATCATAGTTTGCTTTCTATCCGTCAGATATATATCAGACGGTCTATATTACAAGATGGCAGGCACACCATCATCGCCAACTCGGTTTTTTATAAGGGTACAAATGATAAGTTTGCTAACTACTAAAGTAAAGTGGAATTTGTCCGTGTTATACAAGTAAATTAAGGTGATTGTTTAGAGAGAGAGATGGAGTCTTAGTGTGTGTGTGTGTGCGTGTGTGTGTGATGGAGTCTTACTGTGTGTGTGCGTGTGTGTGTGTGGGTGGGTGGGTGCGTGTGTGTGTGTGTGTGTGTTTGTTTGTTTTGTGTGTGTGTGTCGCGGGGTCTTCGGTGGCGGATGTAATTTAAGTGTGCATGGCTTCATCATAGAGAGGTGATGTGTATGGCAGAGGCCACCAACGATGGGGTGCGAGAGAGAAAATGCCCGTAGAGAGGGAAGAGAAGGTGTGTGCGCGTGAGAGTAGTCGACATCGAGAGAACGTGTTTGTTCGAGAGACACCGAGGAAGACTACTATATATCGATGGTGCATGTAGGCGGGAATTAAACGAAGGGATGGTCTTATTGGTTTCGGGGATATAGCGGAAGAGTGAGAGGGGGGTAGCTACAAGGAGATTGTTAAGTGTGAGTGTGTGTTTTACCCATCCAGGCGGAAGCTATGTGCACACAAGAAGAGAATAATTCGAGGTGGTGTTAGGGTTGAGGGTAATTAACTACGTATGGAGACATAGAGACCTTCAACGTGCATGTGTGAGAGGTATACATGTATACGTGGGATGTGTGTGTGTGTGTGTGCGCGCATGATCGAGATAAAAGAAAGAAGACATAAGTCATAAGCTAAGATCAACGACATGGGAGAGACGGATCGGTATGACAATATGCATGCATGCGAGAATGCAGGGAAGAAGGCCCGACAATTGAGCATGTGTTTTTGTCTTTAAGAGATAGTGGCGTGGGCTGGAGCATGCATCTATGGCGAGCAGAGGGAGTGAGGCACAACGATTGTGCAAAAGAGATCAACCTATAAATGAAAGAAGGTTGATGGAGAAACAGATAAATAGAAAGATAAAGATGCTAGCTAGTGTGCGTTAGAGATAGGAGTCGAGTGGATCAGAAGGCTGAGTTATGGGTGTGGGTGTGAGAGAGATGAAGAAAGGGTGCATGTGACTCACATACAAACAAATATCGGAGAGAAATGAGATCCCGAGAGACGGAGTTTTGTGTCTGCGAGAGAGAAAGATATTTCAAAACGAGAGTGATAGCTAGAGAAACATATGAGAGAACGCAAGATATCTCTAGGGAGAGACAGTGTGTGTGAGCGACATGCAAGAGAACAGTGGAGAAATATGAGACCCTGGGAGACAGAGTTTGTGTTTGTGTGTGAGAAAGAGATATTTAAGAGGAAGATTCGTAGGTTCTCATACCTAAGGAGCGAAAGACATCTCTATATTAGGGGTGCGCGAGTTGCACACAGGGGAATAGTAGAGAGAAATGAGACCCCGGAAGACAAAGTTTTGTGTTTGTGTGAGAGCAAGAGATTCCACATGGAGAATCATAGTTAGAGACACATAGCAGGGAGCGAGATATACTTAGAGAGAGATAGAGTGATGAAGGTCGAGGGAGAGAGTACCGTCAGTGTGTTACGAAGATAAAAGATCATTGTCGACATACAGGTAGCACGAGAGATACCCGAGAGACGATGAACGCCTATAGGTCTAGAGAGATAGTCCTATATAAGCATGAGTGATAGTTATGTGAGACGAATATCTGGATTAAATGGGATTCAAATATTTAAACTGGAGATCACGACATCGATAATATCATAACGCAAATTGGTGTATCAAACATGCATATTCATTTGAATTTCGGGACACGTGTAATGTTATATAGTTTATTAATATTGGTGATCCATAGATTCTTTAATTAGAAACAATGCATGGTTTATATGCAATTAATGTCTAAACGGGATACACTATATGTTGCATGTGTGAAACACATTATACATGTTTGAGAAGTAAAAAAAACCCGCATGAAACACACATTAATTGGAGACAGTTAGCGAGGAATGCATACATTGGATTTCAACATAAAGTGGTTTCAAATATTTGAAATCCAAATTGATGGATACAACTGTTGGGGAACGTAGCAATAATTCAAAATTTTCCTACGTGTCACCAAGATCAATCTAGGAGATGCTAGCAACGAGAGAGAGGGAGTGCATCTTCATACCCTTGAAGATCGCTAAGCGGAAGCGTTACAAGAACGCGGTTGATGGAGTCGTACTCGCAGCGATTCAAATCGCGGAAGATCCGATCTAGCGCCGAACGGACGGCGCCTCTCCGTTCAACACACGTACAGCCCGGGGACGTCTCCTCCTTCTTGATCCAGCAAGGGGAGAGGAGAAGTTGAGGGAGAACTCCAGCAGCACGACGGCGTGGTGGCAATGGAGCTCGTGGTTCTCCGGCAGAGCTTCGCTAAGCACTACGGAGTTGGAGGAGGAGAGGGTTGCGCCAGGCCAGGGGTGCGGCTGCCCTCCCACCCCTCCACTATATATAGGGGCAAGGGAGAGGGGGCCGGCCCCTTAGATCCCATCTGGTGGGAGGGGCGGCGGCCAGGGAGGGTGGCTTGCCCCCCAAGTCAAGGGGGGCGCCCCCTCCAGGGTTTCCCCCAACCCTAGGCGCATGGGCCCTAGGGGGAGGTTGGTGCCCAGCCCACTTAGGGTCTGGTTCCCTTCCACCTACAGCCCATAAGGCTCTCCGGGGCAGGTGGACCCTCCCGGTGGACCCCCGGAACCCCTTCGGTGGCCCCGGTACAATACCGGCATACCCCCGAATACTTCCGGTGACCGTATGATGACTTCCCATATATAAATCTTTACCTCCGGACCATTCCGGAACTCCTCGTGACGTCCGGGATCCTATCCGGGACTCCGAACAACCTTCGGTAACCACATACTATTTCCCATAACAACTCTAGCGTCACCGAACCTTAAGTGTGTAGACCCTACGGGTTCGGGAACCATGCAGACATGACCGAGACATCTCTCCGGCCAATAACCAATAGCGGGATCTGGATACCCATATTGGCTCCCACATGTTCCACGATGATCTCATCGGATGAACCACGATGTCGGGGATTCAATCAATCCCGTATACAATTCCCTTTGTCAATCGGTATGTTACTTGCCCGAGATTCGATCGTCGGTATCCCAATACCTCGTTCAATCTCGTTACCGGCAAGTCACTTTACTCGTTCCGTAATGCATGATCCCGTGACTAACTACTTAGTCACATTGAGCTCATTATGATGATGCATTACCGAGTGGGCCCAGAGATACCTCTCCGTCATACGGAGTGACAAATCCCAGTCTCGATTCGTGCCAACCCAACAGACACTTTCGGAGATACCTGTAATGCACCTTTATAGCCACCCAGTTACGTTGTGACGTTTGGTACACCCAAAGCATTCCTACGGTATCCGGGAGTTGCACAATCTCATGGTCTAAGGAAACGATACTTGACATTAGAAAAGCTCTTAGCAAACGAACTACACGATCTTGTGCTATGCTTAGGATTGGGTCTTGTCCATCACATCATTCTCCTAATGATGTGATCCCGTTATCAATGACATCCAATGTCCATGGTCAGGAAACCATAACCATCTATTGATCAACGAGCTAGTCAACTAGAGGCTTACTAGGGACATGTTGTGGTCTATGTATTCACACATGTATTACGGTTTCCAGTTAATACAATTATAGCATGAACAATAGACAATTATCATGAACAAGGAAATACAATAATAACCATTTTATTATTGCCTCTAGGGCATATTTCCAACAGTCTCCCACTTGCACTAGAGTCAATAATCTAGTTCACATCACTATGTGATTGTAATGAATCCAACACCCATGGGGTTTGTTCATATCTCTCTTGTGAGAGAGGTTATTAGTCAACGGGTCTGCAACATTCAGATCCGTGTGTGCTTTACAAATCTCTATGTCATCTTGTAGATGCAGCTACCACGCGCTACTTGGAGCTATTCCAAATAACTGCTCTACTATACGAATCCGGTTTACTACTCAGAGTCATCCGGATTAGTGTCAAAGTTTGCATCGACGTAACCCTTTACGACGAACTCCTTTTCCACCTCCATAATCGAGAAAATTCCTTAGTCCACTAGATACTAAGGATAAGTTCGACCGCTGTCATGTGATCCCTTCCTGGATCACTATTGTACCCCTTGACTAACTCATGGCAAGGCACACTTCAGGTGCGGTACACAGCATAGCATATTGTAGAGCCTACGTCTAAAGCAGAGGGGACGACCTTCGTCCTTTCTCTCTCTTCTGCCGTGGTCAGGTCTTGAGTCTTACTCAATACTCACACCTTGTAACACAGCCAAGAACTCCTTCTTTGCTGATCTATTTTGAACTCCTTCAAAATCTTGTCACGGTATGTATTCATTTGAAAGTACTATTAAGCGTTTTTGATCTATCCTTATAGATCTTGATGCTCAATGTTCAAGTAGCTTAATCCAGGTTTTCCATTGAAAAACACTTTTCAAATAACCCTGGATGCTTTCCAGAAATTCTACATCATTTCTGATCAACAATATGTTAACAACATATACTCATCAAAAATTCTATAGTGCTCCCACTCACTTCTTTGGAAATATAAGTTTCTCATAAACTTTGTATAAACCCAAAATCTTTGATCATCTCATCAAAGCGTACATTCCAACTCCGAGATGCTTACTCCAGTCCTTAGAAGGATTGCTGGAGCTTTGCATACTTGTTAGCATCTTTCAGGATTGACAAAACCTTCTGGTTGTATCACATACAACCTTTCCTCAAGAAAATCGTCGAGGAAACAATGTTTTGACATCCTATCTGCAAGATTTCATAAATAATGCAGTAACTGCTAATATAATTCCAACAGACTCTTAGCATCGCTACGAGTGAGAAAGTCTCATCGCAGTCAACTCCTTGAACTTGCCGGAAAACATCTTAACGACAAGTCGAGCTTTCTTAATGGTGACACTTACCATCATTGTCTGTCTTCCTTTTAAAATCCATCTGCACCCAACAGCCTTACGACCATCAAGTAGTTCTTCCAAAGTCTATACTTTGTTTTTATACATGGATCCTCTCTCGGATTTTATGGCCTCGAGCCATTCGTCGGAATCCGGGCCCATCATCGCTTCTCCATAGCTCGTAGGTTCATTGTTGTCTAGCAACATGACTTCCAAGACAGGATTACGTACCACTCTGAAGTAGCATGCATCCTTGTCGTCCTACGAGGTTTGGTAGTGACTTGATCCGAAGTTTCATGATCACTATCATAAGCTTCCACTTCAATTGGTGTAGGTGCCACAGGAACAACTTCCTGTGCCCTGCTACACACTAGTTGAAGTCATGGTTCAATAACCTCATCAAGTCTCCACCATCCTCCCACTCAATTCTTTCGAGAGAAACTTTTCCTCGAGAAAGGACCTGTTTCTAGAAACAATCACTTTGCTTCCGGATCTGAAATAGGAGGTATACCCAACTGTTTTGGGTATTCTATGAAGATGCATTTATCCGCTTTGGGTTCGAGCTTATCAGCCTGAAACTTTTCCACATAAGCGTCGCAGCCCCAAACTTTTAAGAAACGACAGCTTAGGTTTCTCTAAACCATAGTTCATACGGTGTCGTCTCAACGGAATTGCGTGGTGCCCTATTTAAAGTGAATGCGGTTGTCTCTAATGCCTAACCCATAAACGATAGTGTAATTCGATAAGAGACATCATGGTATGCACTATATCCAATAGGGTGCAGTTATGATGTTCGGACACACCATCACACTATAGTGTTCCAGGCGGTATTAGTCGTGAAACAATTTCCACAATTTCTTAATTGTGTGCCAAACTCGTAACTCAGATATTCATCTCTGTGAACATATCACGGACATTTTATCCTCTTGTCACGACGATCTTCAACTTCACTCTGAAATTACTTGGACCTTTCAATAATTCAGACTTGTGTTTCATCAAGCAAATACACTCAGCATCTACTCAAATCATCTGTGAAGTAAGAACATAACGATATCCACTGCATGCCTCAGCACTCATTGGACTGCGCACATCAAAATGTATTACTTCCAACAAGTTGCTTTCTTGTTCCATCTTACTGAAAACGAGGCCTTTCAGTCATCTTGCCCATGTGGTATGATTTGCATGTCTCAAGTGATTCAAAATCAAGTGAGTCCAAACGATCCATTTGTATGGACTTTCTTCATACTAATAGACATGGTTCGCATGTCTCAATATTTTCAAAAACGAGTGAGTCCAAAGATCCATCAACATGGAGCTTCTTCATGCGTTTTATACCAATATGACTCAAGTGGCAGTGCCACAAGTATGTGGTACTATCATTACTATCTTATATCTTTTGGCATGAACATGTGTATAACTACGATCGAGATTCAATAAACCATTCATTTTAGGTGCAAGACCATTGAAGGTATTATTCAAATAGACAGAGTAACCATTATTCTCCTTAAATGAATAACCGTATTGCGATAAACATAATCCAATCATGTCTATGCTCAACGCAAACACCAAATAAAAATTATTTAGGTTTAACACCAATCTCGATGGTAGAGGGAGCATGCGATGCTTGATCACATCAACCTTGGAAACACTTCCAACACATATCGTCATCTCACCTTTAGCTAGTCTCCGTTTATTCCGTAGCCTTTTATTTCGAGTTACCAACACTTAGCAACCGAACCGGTATCTAATACCCTGGTGCTACTAGGAGTACTAGTAAAGTACACATTAATATAATGTATATCCAATATACTTCTGTCGACCTTGCCTACCTTCTCATCTACCAAGTATCTAGGGTAGTTCTGCTTCAGTGACCGTTCCCCTCATTACAGAAGCATTTAGTCTCGGGTTTGGGTTCAACCTTGGGTTTCTTCACTAGAGCAGCAACTGATTTGCCGTTTCATGAAGTATCCCTTCTTTCCCTTGCCCTTCTTGAAACTAGTGGTTTTACTAACCATCAACAATTGATGCTCCTACTTGATTTCTACTTTCGTGGTGTCAAACATCGCGAATAGCTCAAGGATCATCATATCTATCCCTGATTTGTTATAGTTCATCACGAAGCTCTAGTAGCTTGGTGGCAGTGACTTTGGAGAACCATCACTATCTCATCTGGAAGATTAACTCCCACTCGATTCAAGCGATTGTAGTACTCAGACAATCTGAGCACATGCTCAACGGTTGAGCTTTTCTCCCTTAGTTTGCAGGCTTAAGAAACTTGTCAGAGGTCTCATACCTCTTGACGTGGGCACGAGCCTAAAATCCCAATTTCAGCTCTTGGAACATCTCATATGTTCCGCGACGTTTCAAAATGTCTTCGGTGCCTCAATTCTAAACCGTTCAACATTACGCACTGAACTATCACGTAGTCATCAAAACGTGTATGTCAGATGTTCGCAACATCCACAAACGACGCTCGAGGTTCAGCACACCGAGCGGTGCATTAAGGACATAAGCTTTCTGTGCAGCAATGAGGACAATCCTCAGTTTACGGACCCAGTCCGCATAATTGCTACTATCAACTTTCAACTAAATTTTCTCTAGGAACATATCTTAGTAGAACTAAAGCGTAAGCTACGACATAATTTGCAAAGACCTTTTGACTATGTTCATGATAATTAAGTTCATCTAATCAAATTATTTAATGAACTCCCACTCAGATAGACATCACTCTAGTCATCTAAGTGATACATGATCCAAGTCAACTAGGTCGTGTCCGATCATCACGTGAGACGGACTAGTCATCATCGGTGAACATCTCCATGTTGATCGTATCTACTATACGACTCATGTTCGACCTTTCGGTCTCTTGTGTTCCGAGGCCATGTCTGTACATGCTAGGCTCGTCAAGTCAACCTAAGTGTTTCGCATGTGTAAATCTGGCTTACACCCATTGTATGCGAACGTTAGAATCTATCACATCCGATCATCACGTGGTGCTTCGAAACAACGAACCTTCGCAACGGTGCACAGTTAAGGGGAACACGTCTCTTGAAATTTTAGTGAGGGATCATCTTATTTATGCTACCGTCTTTCTAAGCAAATAAGATGTAAACATGACAAACATCACATGCAAATCATAAAGTGACATGATATGGCCAATATCATCTTGCGCCTTTGATCTCCATCTTCGTGGCGCAGCATGATCACCTTCGTCACCGGCATGACACCATGATCTCCATCATCATGTCTTCATGAAGTTGTCTCGCCAACTATTATTTCTACTACTATGGCTAACGGTTAGCAATAAAGTAAAGCAATTACATGGCGTTTTCATTGACACGCAGGTCATACAATAAATTAAGACAACTCCTATGGCTCCTGCCGGTTGTCATACTCATCGACATGCAAGTCATGATTCCTATTACAAGAACATGATCAATCTCATACATCACATATATAATTCATCACATCCTTTTGGCCATATCACATCACATAGCATACCCTGCAAAAACAAGTTAGACATCCTCTAATTGTTGTTGCATGTTTTACGTGGCTGCTATGGGTTTCTAGCAAGAACGTTTCTTACCTGCGCAAAAGCCACAACGGTGATATGCCAATTGCTATTTACCCTTCATAAGGACCCTCTTCATCGAATCCGATCCGACTAAAGTGGGAGAGACAGACACCCGCTAGCCACCTTATGCATCAAGTGCATGTCAGTCGGTGGAACCTGTCTCACGTAAGAGTACGTGTAAGGTCGGTCCGGGCCGCTTCATCCCACAATGCCGCCGAATCAAGATAAGACTAGTAACGGTAAGCAAATTGAACAAATCATCGCCCACAACTACTTTGTGTTCTACTCGTGCATAGAATCTACGCATAGACCTAGCTCATGATGCCACTGTTGGGGAACGTAGCAATAATTCAAAATTTTCCTACGTGTCACCAAGATCAATCTAGGAGATGCTAGCAACGAGAGAGAGGGAGTGCATCTTCATACCCTTGAAGATCGCTAAGCGGAAGCGTTACAAGAACGCGGTTGATGGAGTCGTACTCGCAGCGATTCAAATCGCGGAAGATCCGATCTAGCGCCGAACGGACGGCGCCTCCGCGTTCAACACACGTACAGCCCGGGGACGTCTCCTCCTTCTTGATCCAGCAAGGGGAGAGGAGAAGTTGAGGGAGAACTCCAGCAGCACGACGGCGTGGTGGCAATGGAGCTCGTGGTTCTCCGGCAGAGCTTCGCTAAGCACTACGGAGGAGGAGGAGTTGAGGAGGAGAGGGCTGCGCCAGGCCAGGGGTGCGGCTGCCCTCCCACCCCTCCACTATATATAGGGGCAAGGGAGAGGGGGCCGGCCCCTTAGATCCCATCTGGTGGGAGGGGCGGCGGCCAGGGAGGGTGGCTTGCCCCCCAAGTCAAGGGGGGCGCCCCCTCCAGGGTTTCCCCCAACCCTAGGCGCATGGGCCCTAGGGGGAGGTTGGTGCCCAGCCCACTTAGGGCTGGTTCCCTTCCACCTACAGCCCATAAGGCCCTCCGGGGCAGGTGGACCCTCCCGGTGGACCCCGGAACCCCTTCGGTGGCCCCGGTACAATACCGGCATACCCCCGAATACTTCCGGTGACCGTATGATGACTTCCCATATATAAATCTTTACCTCCGGACCATTCCGGAACTCCTCGTGACGTCCGGGATCCTATCCGGGACTCCGAACAACCTTCGGTAACCACATACTATTTCCCATAACAACTCTAGCGTCACCGAACCTTAAGTGTGTAGACCCTACGGGTTCGGGAACCATGCAGACATGACCGAGACATCTCTCCGGCCAATAACCAATAGCGGGATCTGGATACCCATATTGGCTCCCACATGTTCCACGATGATCTCATCGGATGAACCACGATGTCGGGGATTCAATCAATCCCGTATACAATTCCCTTTGTCAATCGGTATGTTACTTGCCCGAGATTCGATCGTCGGTATCCCAATACCTCGTTCAATCTCGTTACCGGCAAGTCACTTTACTCGTTCCGTAATGCATGATCCCGTGACTAACTACTTAGTCACATTGAGCTCATTATGATGATGCATTACCGAGTGGGCCCAGAGATACCTCTCCGTCATACGGAGTGACAAATCCCAGTCTCGATTCGTGCCAACCCAACAGACACTTTCGGAGATACATGTAATGCACCTTTATAGCCACCCAGTTACGTTGTGACGTTTGGTACACCCAAAGCATTCCTACGGTATCTGGGAGTTGCACAATCTCATGGTCTAAGGAAACGATTCTTGACATTAGAAAAGCTCTTTAGCAAACGAACTACACGATCTTGTGCTATGCTTAGGATTGGGTCTTGTCCATCACATCATTCTCCTAATGATGTGATCCCATTATCAATGACATCCAATGTCCATGGTCAGGAAACCATAACATCTATTGATCAACGAGCTAGTCAACTAGAGGCTTAATAGGGACATGTTGTGGTCTATGTATTCACACATGTATTACGGTTTCCAGTTAATACAATTATAGCATGAACAATAGACAATTATCATGAACAAGGAAATACAATAATAACCATTTTATTATTGCCTCTAGGGCATATTTCCAACAACAACCTTATGAATCTGAGATCATGCCATTTGTAAACCATATTTATGTATAAAGGGTGTTGTGCTTTTGAAAGTATATATAAAAAATGATGTATATAGAATTTTATTCCAATCGAAAATGGATCCCACCCGGAAAAAAATAGAATACAAACGGGATTCGAATTGAGTTGGCACGGTAAACGTGCACTCTACAAAATTTGAACGAAGCGGGGAAAGTCGCAGTAACCGCCTGAAACCAGAATCTGCGAGATGGAAATTACTACTGCCTATCCCTGCCACGCAAAGCCTATCTGCTTGATTTCTATAGGTTTCGATAGGGGTAGGTTTATAATTTCACTCGAACGTGACATAACCGCCTCTCACCCGGATTCATACACGGTGGGCGCCAAAACACAGTGTGTCCTCGGCCGAAATCGACTCCCTCCCCGATACATACACGGCGGGCGCCAAAAAATACTCTCCTCGGCAAATATTCGGTGTATGCGAGATTACCGTCCTATCCCCAACCGACTAATATTGCTGTGATGTAGGAAATTTGAAACGGGGGCTAAGTTTGTAAATTTCCTCGCATTTGAGACAAGCGCGCCCTGAAGACATGGTCCCCCCTTCCTCTCCACCTCCATTTCCCCATTCGTACTCCGTGGGCTCCAAAACACCCTCTGCACCCCAGCCTCCTCCGTCCGCCACCCCATCCACCGTCGTCCTCCTCCACCATGTCGGAGCTGATACCCCGACGCTGCCATCCATTACAAGAGATCGACCTCTCTCATCCACGGCTTCGGACTGGGATCCTTGCATCCCGTCCTCTCGCTTCATCCCCGCCGTCGTCCACCTTGCCGGCGCCGCTCCTACGACTGTCTCGTCCACCGCGCCCCGCCGCCACCGTCTACCCTCCTAGATCTGCTTCCACGCCACTGACAGCCATCGCTACCACAGCACCGTCAAATTCTTAGCAGATGCATACACGGCGCTGCACCAGAGGCGGTACTCTTTCGTATCTGCTCAACTTATTTATCGCAGCAAGAAAATAGATCGCCACTGCTTTACTCTGATTTCTTGTCCATCACTTACTTGCTAGTTGAGAGCAAACATTGGTTGCGAAGTTTCCTTTGTCCGGTTTGCACCTTCAGATCCGCCATGGCACGCTCAACACTATACTCCCAATGCTTATGGTTTTCCCCTTTTATATTCCACACTAGTTAAATCATAGTAGACTAAATTTCAAAATTGGGTCAGTCGATTTTTCAGAGCTCGCCGGAGTTCGCCGGTGCGAACGAAGGGGCTCGGGTGGGGACTTTGGTTGGGGGGGCGGTGGTTGGGCCTCGCCAAACGAAGAAAACTCGACGCGGGTAGGGCCGGGGGTGGCGGAGGAACACAGGCGGTGGGGGCCGATGGTCCGGCCGGCGGCCCGTGCGGTGTTCTGTATGGGAAGAATCAGAGACGAGGAAGAAGAAGGGTTAGGAGACGTAGGATCTTCATCCAACCACCTAAAATGGTCGACTGACCCAAATGCAGACATGCCTTTATATTCAGTACCATCATCGTACCTGTTAGCACTGCTCCTGAATCCATCAAGCTAAACAACGTGCCACTCATAATTCCAAACTTGTTGCTCAAGTACGAATCTGATATGATGCTGATATTACTAAAACAGATAACATTTAATTGGTCAGCTAATGTTCCTACTTTAATTTCGAAAAAGCACGTGCACTACATATAGAGAGACAACAGGGAGTTGCTTTCTTAATGCGCTCTGGTTCATCATGTGTGGGCACTGCGCAACGAACATTTTATTATCCAAAATCTGCTTGCTCTTCGTTACCATGTTCCTCTTCCGTTCTTCTTTAATAAGTACTCTCTCCGTTCCTAAATACAAGTCTTTGTATAGATTCCACCATGGACTACATATGGAGCAAAATGAGTGAATCTACACTCTAAAATGTATCTGGATACATCTGTATGTGATCCATAGTGGAAATCTCTACCAAGACTTATATTTTGGAACGGGGGGAGTATGATAGTAGTACAGTATGTTCCTTGTAGTGAAGATGAGCAGGGACATTTGTAGTGTAGAGGTCTATACGGTCGGTTGGTATGGACACTTTGAACTCGTCGGGCCTCTTTGATTCGTAGGATTTTGTAAACATGGGAATAGGATTTGTAGTGGCCTGCCCACTTGAATCCTATAAGAATAGCAAGAAAATGCGGGGAGCTGTGTCGCTTTTGAGAGTTACACTGATATTAACAGTACCGCACCTTCAGTTGAAGAGAGCTGGTATCCGAAGCCTTTCTAGCCGTACCGGCAATACTAGCACATATATTCCAGCAAGTTCCACTTTGCTGATTTTACTCTGATGCTTATGGTTTTCCCGTTATATCTACACTATGATCTGTGTAGCTGCTTTGTGTCGCACTAGCAGCAGTCCACTCTTGAAGCTAAACACCGCAATGACTTACAAAATTGGCACCAAGGCATTGAGTGCCATTCTAGATGCAATGAAACTCATACGCTCCCCACCTGTTGACTCTTGTTCAGAATATGATCCTAATGACTCTTGTTCAAAATTGCCACATATAGAGAGACAACATGGAATTGCATTTCTTTGGGCGCTGTGATTCATCATGAGTGGGCAACCAACATTGTATGCAATTAAGTGGAACCTCAAGAATATGCTTCCTCTTCTGTTCTTTAACATGTTCCTTTTTTGTTATTCTGTATTTAGTACGTACAGTATGTTCCTTGTCAGGAAGGGGAGTAGGGACATCTGCAGTCAACAGCTGATAGAGCTGGCATGTACTTGATCGATAGGCTTTCAATTACTAGCGGCAATACAACACCGTATTTTCAAGCCAGTTCCACTTTCCCGATTTATATATCGTGGTTATGGTGTACCCCTTTTATGTACACTATGATCTGCTTAGTTGTTGTGTGCTCTTGTTATCATGGTTTGGCAATAAACTCTCTATACAGTATATTTTGAACCTATCATCTGCCAACTATCCTTACTTCTGGAGCCTATTTTTTGTGTACTTGTGCCAGATTATATAAATGCACGCACCATATTACAGCACACATGAGCTCTCTCATCAGAATCCAATGATAGCACACAAGTGTTTACAGGAGCACCCCTATATTAGAATATCCTCTGCATTACAAAGATAATCTCATACCTATTTATGTTTTCATGGTTCTCAGATATTATACGTAATTACAGTGAATATCAGAATCCGCGCATCAAAAGAATATTGTGGAACACTACAATGACTTACAAAATTGGCACCAAGGCATTGAGTGTCATTCTGGATGCAATGAAACTCATACGCTCCCCACATGTAGATTCTTGTTCAGAATATGATCCTAATGACTATTCTAACCTCGAGGAGTCAAAGGCAGATGGCCTGTCATGTTCACCCATCAAGGTGCCTGCTCTAATTTGGCAAGATTTTATTGATTGCGCGTATCTTGCATATGTTGTCTTGCATTTCTTCTACTTTGTTGCACCGCCATCTGCTTAGTTTACTCATCATATATGTCGAGATGCCATGCCCATCCATTATCAATACATATTCCATCTGTCATCATACCATGTTTTTCCACTCAAATGATGTTCTTGTGCATCAGACATCAAAAAGGAAGAGGGTGATTGCCGAACCTGAAGGAGCACCAGCAAAGTCCTTGAAAAACGTGGTTGTGCCGGAGAAATCAGACAACACCCCACTTATATTGGCTGTACAACCAGTGACACAAAACGTAGGACCGACTCCAGCAGACTGTACCCATACTTCACTGGCCACACCACTAGCCCCACCACACAGGACCTGCACTCCAGCAAAAGGTATGCCGATTTCAGTTGCCATAGCACCAGCCGTACCACAGAAAAATCCCACTCCAGCAAAAAGTACAGCAAGTCCACCGGCCGAAGACCTATCCCAACTGCAGAGACGACCAATTCCTGCAGATTGGAACCCCATTCCAGTTATTCCCAGTTTAAAAGACAATGCTTTCAATGTTGTTAGGGAATCACACACGTATTATGTTGCAGACTTTTCAGACGAGGAGTAAGGTTCGTTAGGTCGTTGCCGTGCAGCTCAGCTATGCCGTTGGAGTGGACTCACTTTATCTTCCAAGCCTTCCGCTGTTATCGTATTAGATGGCCTTAAGCCATATTTATTGTAATAAGTTCTCTTTTGAGACATTCGATGTAATAAGTGTGTGATTGCTACTCTGTTATAAATCCTTCGAGTATTGTGTGTGTCAGCATTACCGATCCAGGGATGACACTGACGCACGGAGACTTGACCGTTTGAGGTCGGGTCGCTACAAAGTGCTATTATTCATG
Source organism: Triticum aestivum (assembly GCF_018294505.1). Lineage (NCBI taxonomy): Eukaryota > Viridiplantae > Streptophyta > Magnoliopsida > Poales > Poaceae > Triticum > Triticum aestivum. The sequence goes on from NC_057799.1 coordinate 285,569,593, forward strand.
GTAATTATTTTCCTGTTTTCTGCTGATTGAACACATCAATGATTTACATTACATTGTTGTAAGTAGGCGAGGGTCAATCTGGATAGTCATGACGAGCAAAGCTTGCTTGCGCTTTTCAAGGAAGCATTGCAGCAGTATTGGTGTTACCTGAGGAAATCACACTTTGATGGCAAGTCTATAAACGAATTTCTGGTGAAGTCTCCTGTGCTAAATTTAGAAGACATTGAATGGAAAAACCTTGTTATGCACTGGTCTCATTCCGAGGACGAGGTACTGTCTATGATATCGCATGACAATTTGAACTTCTACTTTTCCGCATGTGCCTTACGGATATTTTTTGCAGGAAATCTGCTCGAAAAAGAATTCCGGTTTGAAAAGAACGACAGGATATCGCAAATATGCTGCCCACTGCTTTGCTCTTGTTAGTACCTGTTGTCCTGTATCACTGTACTTGCATACATACCTGGTTCATTATGTGACAGCAGTATGCATGATAGCTTGCTTATCAATTGTTCGCTCCAAATTATCTGATATGTATGAATGGTTACATTAGTGTAGAATATATCCAATGCCAATGAATTTTTTTAGCTCTGCATTGTTCTTGTAAGTACCTGCTGTCCTTTATCAGTGTACTTATATTGAAAGGTAGTTGTTCATGTACCATCACTCTACAACTTATTTTCCTTTGCCCTCCATTTTCTACACATAAGATATATATTTACTCTTACCATAAGGTTGGATAACACCGATGATACTGAAGAAGTTTAGCTCTGCATTGCTCTTGGCTGTACCTTTTGCCTGTATCGCTGTACTTACATTTATAGCTACTTGGTTATGTAGCATCACTCTTCATCTTATCTTAAATATTCTCCATTTTTCTTATATTTTCACATCTATATTTACTCTTAACAAAATGTAGAATAAAGGCAATGCTTATGAATAAGATTTTGTGGTAAACTTCTTGAATTGCCCCCCCCCCATTAGCATGGACAAGGGCTTTATAGAGCCTGCCTTCACCAATAATGTAAGTTTGTCCTTCTCAAGCCTTCAAACTTTGTTGTGTATATTTGGTTAGGCATGACTGCAACAGTTGTTTATTTTTGGTGTTTGCATCAAATTGCATGTTTAAAGTTTATTATGTACTCCAGGTCGTAAACAAAAGTTTGTCCTTCTCAATTTAAGTTTTCAGTTGTACAACCAAGTTCCTTCTTCATACCATGTAAATTAAACTATACAGAGCAAGTGATCTTATTTTGCCAATCTAAAATGGGATAAATTGACAGCACACTAACCATTGATACTTATGAGTTCTTGATCTATAATCCAATGGTGTCATGAAGCTGCCAACTCCTTCACAATGTCATTTCCTGCCATGTCGTGAAGCTGCCAACTCCGAACAAACTTCGGTCATCAAATCACATAACTCATAATATAAATCGTCATCGAACGTTAAGCGTGCGGACCCTACGGGTTCAAGAACTATGTAGACATGACCGAGACACATCTCTGGTCAATAACTAATAGCGGAACCTGGATTCTCATATTGGCTCCTACATATTCTACGAAGATCTTTATCGGTCAAACCGCATAACAACATACATTGTTCCCTTTGTCATCGGTATGTTACTTGCCCGAGATTCGACCGTCGGTATCCTCATACCTAGTTCAATCTCGTTACCGGTGTCGGTGTCAAAACCGGCGGATCTCGGGTAGGGGGTCCCGAACTGTGCGTCTGAGGTCGATGGTAACAGGAGACAGGGGACACGATGTTTACCCAGGTTCGGGCCCTCTCTATGGAGGTAATACCCTACTTCATGCTTGATTGATCTTGATGAATATGAGTATTACAAGAGTTGATCTACCACGAGATCGTAATGGCTAAACCCTAGAAGTCTAGCCTGTATGACTAAGGTAATGAGTCTCCCTCCTTCCGGACTAAGTCCTCTGGTTTATATAGACACCGGGAGGATCTAGGGTTACACAAGGTCGGTTACAAAGAAAGGAATCTACATATTCGGTCGCCAAGTTTGCCTTCCACGCCAAGGAGAGTCCCATCCGGACACGGGTGCATTCTTCGGTCTTCATGTCTTCATAGCCCATCAGTCCGGCCCATGGCTAATAGGTCGGATGCCCGAGGACCCCTTAGTTCAGGACTCCCTCAACCGGCAAGTCTCTTTACTCGTTTCGTAATGCTTCATCCCGCAACTAACTCATTAGTCACATTGCTTGCAAGGCTTATAGTGATGTGCATTACCGAGAGGGCCTATAGATACCTCTCCGATACACGGAGTGACAAATCCTAATCTCAATCTATGCCAACTCAACAAACACCTTCGGAGACACCTGTAGAGCATCTTTAGAATCACCCAGTTACGTTGTGACGTTTGATAGCACACAAGGTGTTCCTCCAGTATTCGGGAGTTGCATAATCTCATAGTCAGAGGAACATGTATAAGTCATGAAGAAAGCAATAGCAATAAAACTAAACGATCATTATGCTAAGCTAACGGATGGGTCTTATCCATCACATCATTCTCTAATGATGTGATCCCGTTCACCAAATGACAACACATGTCTGTGGTCAGGAAACTTAACCATCTTTGATTAACGAGCTAGTCTAGTAGAGGCATACTAGGGACACTTTGTTTTGTCTATGTATTCACACATGTATCAAGTTTCCGGTTAATACAATTCTAATATGAATAATAAACATTTATCATGATATAAGGAAATATAAATAACAACTTTATTATTGCCTCTAGGGCATATTTCCTTCATATGATAAGTGTTGTGTCACCTTATTATTGGGCCAGGCCCATGTAATTTCGAAATACTAAAGTATAGGCTATTTTTAGAGTCCGTATGTGTGGGGAAAACAAAGTTTGGGTTGGTTTCGGACCCATCCTCCAAGGGGCCACGGAATTCCCCCCTCTTCCTCCATATATATAGCCCTTAGGGCGTCGTTCAGACTTTGGGTTTTGTTTAGATTAAAATATCACCATAGCTGCAACTTCGCATACTTCGTTTGTGTTCAACGACCAGACGAAGACGTCATAGAACCCCACCTTGATCAATAATGCTTTCATCTTATATTCGCAATATCCAGATTGCAATCTCAGTTTCTTGCTTGTTCTTCGTTTGCTTGCAGGAAATAGACCCTCGTGGTCAGGTTGATCATGCTCCGGCATGGTCAATAACCTCTCAGAGTTGGTTTAGCGATTGTTAAGGCGCGACGTCCTCGCACGTTCGTAGTCGAGATCGTCAAAGTCTACTCCTCGAAAACGATAATCGCCATCTTATCGAAAGACGGGACACCTTTGCCTCTATCACCTTCACCTTGTTTGGAACCTTGTTAGAACAAATAGACTTCTAGGTTTTCATAATAGCTGCGCCATCCGACACCATTCCATGTCCAGAAGCACTGTGCACCCTTTGGAAATGAGCAGTCCGAGCCAAATAATACGCTGAGCGTATAGAGTATTCCCCAAATCTCGTGTGATGCCATCTCACGTAATCATCATCACCATGTCGGCCAACAAGGAGCAACAGAATCTCATTGGCAATGTTCTCAATGAAGAACGCTCAAACCATGTCCTCACACCAGGTACCTTGGTCCTCGTCCAGAGGACACTTGACCGTAGCCGTAGACGGTATCTGAGACACTGTTTGAAGTAGGTCCGGTGGCGTGGGCGGTATCCAGTGGTCATCATTAATACGAACAGCCGATCCATTGCCAATGCCCCATTGTACCCCCTACTTCAGTAGCTCACGACCAAATAATATACTGCGCCAGGTGTAAGAGGCAGATCGAGGTGCTACAGCATGCCAGAAATCACCGTGAGGAAAGTATCTGCTTTTGAGAACACGGGCGTAGAGGGATTCCAGTGAGGTGAGAATACGCCAGCCTTGCCGTCCAAGCATGGCCTGATTGAACTAGACCATATCGCGAAATCCCATCTTCCCAAGAAACTTATGTGCGGTTAGCCATTCCCATGACCTCCAGTGCAGTTTTTTCTTCCCATCCTCGCAGCCCCACCAATGGTCCGCGATGATTTGTCTAAATTTCCCACAAGTTGCGATTGGAAACTGAAAGCAGCTCATGACATGCACTGGAATTGCTTGAATGACAGACTTAAAAAGCGCCTCCTTGCCCGCACGGGATGTGGGACGATCCGACCAAGCATGCATCCGCTGCCATGCCCTATCGGGCCAAATATTGAAAGTGGTCGCAGACGACTGTCCAACCTCAACGGGCATTCCCAAATATGTTTTCTAAAGTGCTTCACTACTGATTCCCAATTGAGATTTGACTCGAGCCGCTGCATCACAATGGTTTCCAAAGAACATGGAAGACTTCTCTTTATTGGTGAGTTGGCCAGAACCACTGTGTACATGTCCAGTGTGGCCTCTGCCACATTCCGTGGATCACTTCTCGCAAAGAATATGCTGCCGTCGGCGAAGAGAAGATGTGAGATAGGTGGGCCATGACGCCCGTTATGAATACCTTGGAGCTCGCCACATCTCTCATTCCGTAGTAACAGACTTGACAAACCTTCAGTGCAAAGAAGGAACAAGAAGGGGCTGATTGGATCACCTTGGCGGATACCACGTGAAGGAACAACAACTTCAGTAAGTTCACCATTAACCCTGACGGCATACCGGACATCAGTGACACAACACATCACGATGTCAATCCAGGCCGGAGCAAAGCCAAGCTTCGAAAGACAACCATGAAGATAACACCACTCAACACGATCGTATGCCTTCATCATATCAATCTTCAGAGCAAAATATGGGTTTTTCACCCATTGACGACGAATAGTATGCATGCATTCATACGCAATCAAGGGATTATCCGTGATAAGTCTGCCTGGAACAAACACACTTTGATAATTAGAAATGACCACCGACATGATTTTTGTTGAGACAGTTAGCCAAAACCTTCAAAGCAATTTTGTAGAGGACGTTGCATAGATAATAGGATGGAAGTTCTTCAATTGTTTTGGCCTCGCAACCTTAGGGATAAGCACAATCAATGAATCACAAAACCCCTTCGGAATCGGCCGTTCCTCCACTCGAACAGCCTGACAAATGTCTTCCTCTAGGAAAGCCCAGCGAGTTTGATAAAACAAAGCCGAAAATCCATCCGGGTCGGACGCCTTAATATGACCCATCTGAAATAAAGCTGATTTGATTTCCTCATTAGTGTAGGGTCTGCACAATTCTTCATTCATGTCCGCGCGACACCTTCCGAAGGATGGAGGCTAGAACATCATCAATCGCAGCACAAGGTTCAGACGTGAAAAATTTATCATAGAAACCTTATACCATACGTTTGATCTTCCCCTGCGAGTTACAAACTGAGCCATCATCCCGCAGGAGAGCAGAAATTCTATTAGCTCGAAGTCTTGCAGCTGACCGGGTGTGGAAAAACTCTGTGTTTCTGTCCCCCTCACAAAGCCAGTCAACACGAGAACGCTGACGCTCCATAATTTCTTCCCAATCAAATAGCTCGCAAAGGCAACCTTCAATAGTCCGCTCCCATGGCCTCTGTAACAGGAGAGGATCGAATCGTATTTAGCCTCTGTTTCAACTGTCGAATCTGCTTGCGAACACACCCAAAGGAGTCCCGGCTCCAAGTACGTAGGCAATCAGCCACACGATTCAGATTTGACCAGGTAGAGTGTAAGGACATAGAACCGTCTCTTCCATCCTCCCAAGCCCGCTCCGAGGTTTCCTTGTAGTCATCAGCTCTCAGCCACATAGCTTCAAACTTAAAACCCCGTTGGACAGATATAGACCGCCGCACGTAGTTATCTTGTGACAGTTGGATCAGAACTGCGTAATGGTCAAAGGTAGTGGTGATGACATTCTCCATGTAACAACCATCAAATAACCGCGTAAATTCGCCATTGGCGACACCTCTGTCAAGGCGAACTTTCACGTGACTACCAGCGCCCTGACAATTATACTACCCACAATGGGAGTAATATAGGTAGTAACATCACACATATCTAGATAAAATAAATGACGTGACAAGCAATAAATAAAGAAAGAGAGACATGTGGTAACATATCTAGCTGATCGGGCGTGGAAAAACTCCGTGTTTCTGTCCCCCTCACAAAGCCAGTCAACACGAGAACGCTGACGCTCCATAATTGATTCCCAATCAAACACCTCTTTTTTCATTAAATACTTGCCACATAAGCAAAATTGTCTTGCGATCTGTTAAGTTACTACCTAAGTCACCCCACTATAGCTAGCCTGAGTAACATCATACATATCAATATATAAGATAAGTCTATAGCCTAATAAATGAAGTGTTGCATGTTACCACATATATTACTCCCTATTATACCATGTGAATATCGGACGCGAGAAACCGAAAGGCCCTGGGCCGCCTCCTCTCTTCTCCTCAGCCGGTCGGGCACGAGCCAACCGCACCCACTTCCCTCCCAAACCCTAGCAAGCGTTTCTCCTCTCCCCGAAGCTTCCAGAAGCGGCGCGCATGGAGTCCTCCGCCTCCGGCGACGGCCCCTCTGCCACGACGGCTGCTGTTGCTGCGGCAGCAGCGGTGGCGTCGTCCTCATCGGGCCCCTCCACCTCTGCCTCCGCCTTCTCCGCCGGTGTCTCGGGTGGGGCAAGCGCCACCCACTACCTCGCCAAGCGCGTGCTCCATGGCAGCGCCGTGCAGCACGTCGCCCGGGGCCACTTCCGCTCGGAGCACCTTTGGGAGTTCGTCCTCTGCAAGGTCGGCTCCTCCTCCTCTCCCCTCCCCGACCCTGCTTGCCTAATCACGGGCTGTAGTGGAGAGCTTCGATACGTGAAAGGCTCGGTCATGGTTTCCTTGTCAGTCCAGTGGGAAGGGGTGCCCCTGTGTGCCGCACAGTTTGGGTTTGGAGGTCTGGATCCAGGCGGGTTTGCTTATTGCTCCCCTCGTAGCACTAGAAGTAAATAGGTGAGGAATTTGTCGCCGGTTTTGTGGGAACTTGTAGACACAAACAGATCGTGGTTATTCAATCAATTGGGTTGGCTAACACTGTCTCGGTTCAGCAGCGTAATAATTTGAAACATTTTATCTCGGTAATGTGGCGTCTTCTTTCTCCATTTCTCAATCTACTTGGAGTATGGTCATGGTAAAACCTGAATCAGAAGGTCGGACACTCGTAGAAATGTTTTTAACGCTACATATGTCACCAACAGGGAAGTGTATCCAACAAAAGAACTGCTGTACATATCAATCTCTTGTTGTAAGGCTGATGTATTATTTGTGCATGATGCTGTTGTTGCTTCTTGCTTATTATTAATTGTATTTTACTGAAAAGTTGGTTATTGCTGCAGGGAACTTCACTTGAATTAGTTGTGGTTGGTGAGGATGGTGTTTTACAGTCAATCTGCGAGCAAAATACATTTGGGATTGTAAAAGATGTTGGTGTCTTGGACTGGCGCTTTAAACACTTCGGTATCTGGCCTGAGGTTCTGTTCATTTTCGCAACAAAGCATAATACTTTGCATCTCTTCTTGTGCTCGTCTTTGTTTTAATTGCTTTTTGAGGTGTTAACATGTTGAATGATATTTAATTGCTGTATTTTTCAGATTGAAGGGAAAGAAATTCTGGTTCTACTCTCTGATTCTGGAAAGCTTTCTCTTCTTTACTTCTGTTGTCAGATGCATAGGTCAGTCCTGGTCCTTGTTAGTTTATCAATGCTCTTTTCTTCGATGCAAATTTGAGCTCCTTATTATGCAGCAAACAATTTGTTGCAAATTAGTACGTTGTACTCTAGCAGTATTCTGATTATAGGTAACCGGGTCCTTGTGAGACTTGAAGAAGTTAGAAGATAGCATGCAATTTAGAGATAGGGGGGAATGTGTATTTTTGTATATAGGATAGGATGCATATTACTTTCAGCATCCTTTTTTTTGCGAAATATATCACTTTCAGCATCCAACTCACCTGCAGAAATAGCAACTAGAATTTCAGAATCTGGAAGCATGTACATACTATACTGCAAACAGTAGCAAGAATTTGAGCGGATTGCAATACTCTTTTACTAATTTTACAAAGTACCTTGGTTTGTTGCCTATCGTTGCAAACTTTTAAGTTACTTTTACACATTCCCCTATGGGCTTCTAGTGTAGCAAGTGGGAACAAAGCTCATAACAATGGTTCGATGCTTCCAGCTCTACACTTTCCAGACGAAATAAACAGAGTGAGGCGATTCCTGTAAATAAATTTAATAACCTGGTTCAGTATTTGAGGGCAGGCCTGGCGCAGTGGTGAAGTCCTCCCCACTTGTGCCAAGAGGTCCTGGGTTTGAACCAGCCTCTCTGCATTGGACTTTGCAGGGGTAAGACTAGGTTCCATAATCCCTTCCCAGACCCCACCTTGTGTGGGAGCTTCTATGCACTGGGTCTGTCCTTTAACCTGGTTCAGTATTTATGGAAGCATGTTATCTGCTGGTTCTTAATCAAACCTAACGTGAACTTAGTTGGTGGTATTTAGGCATGGAAGTTTCATTCTGCACATATGTCGTTGTGTTTGAGATTGATTGGAGTTGCTTAGATTGTTTGTCCACTATTCAGATAACTATTATTGATAGGCATGGATTTTTTGTAGGTTTATTCCAATTGGAAATATCGAGTTATCTAAACCAGGAAATATGAGGGATCAACTGGGAAGAATTTTGGCTATAGACCACGAGTGAGTGAAAATTCTTCTTGTGCTGAATCTTATGTTCACAGAATGCTTCTTACAACAGAGCTCTGGTATTCTGTTATCAGTCAGTGATATATTAACCCTTACACCACTCAAACTTCCTTTAGAGCAATTATTTTCTTTACGTCTTCTGTTATGAATTGACTCAATCACTGGAATTTATTATAGTGCACTTGTGCACAGAACATCTTTGCAAGATTTTAGGCCTATTATTTGTCTTTATCTGCAGTACAGGCTTTATTTTGCAGGTGTCTGTCTATTAGGTGGGAGTATTTGATTATGTGGCACGAGGAAATATCTGTTTAGTTTTTGACGCTACACTTCCTGTTCGTGTCTTGAGGGTTGATAGTTGACGCTTCTTTGACTCCAGAAATAATACTACTGCATTCCTAATGCAACGTTCTGGTTATCAGGTTACAATATTGATAGGCAAACCCCTATGGACCTTATATTTGGAGGATGTAATCCAAGAAAATATTTGAACTATGTAAAATGGTCCTTCAGTGACTTGTGAGGCATTTTACGGGTGTCCTCTTTTGATTCTGATTATCGATATATATGTTCATTAGGAAGCTTTGTTAATTGTGCAAAGCTTTCATGTGCATATGAACATGATACTGTAGACTGCAGTCATGAATGAATTTTCCTAAATGATGTTTGCACGACCTTTAGCACCAATTGAAGAGAAGCTTGTCCAACATCGTCTGAGATGGTTTGGGCATATTCAGCGCAGGCCTCCAGAAGCTCCAGTACATAGCGGACGGCTAATGCGTGCGGAGAATGTCAAGAGAGGGCGGGGTAGACCGAATTTGACATGGGAGGAGTCCGTTAAGAGGGACCTGAAGGATTGGAGTATCACCAAAGAGCTAGCTATGGACAGGGATGCGTGGAAGCTTGCTATCCATGTGCCAGAGCCATGAGTTGGTTGCGAGATCTTATGGGTTTCACCTCTAGCCTACCCCAACTTGTTTGGGACTAAAGGCTTTGTTGTTGTTGTTGTTGATGATGTTTGCACGACCTTTTGAACGCTTGGAAAATGGATCTTGTCATCAAGTTATTGACATTTGTTGTGTCTTTTGTTATCAGCTCTGCTTGGGTTGCTATTAGTGCGTACGAGGATGCATTTGCTGTTGTGCGTGTTGGAAGGACTCAGCATGTTTATGGTCCAAATAAAGGTAATTTCTTTGACAAGGTGGCTATTAAATATAAATAGTGCCTTTCCTACTTCTGTTGCTCAAGCCCAATCTAATCTAGTACATTATTCCAGATTTGAAGATCTTCCATGTCATAATTTGAGAAATATTTTTATCCACCAGAAATTGTAGAGAAGGCAAAAATCGTGCATGCTGTATATAAGACCAGTGATATCCGCGGTACGGTTTGGAGCATGTGCTTCATGAGGACTCGCTGTTCGATGGATGAATATTACCCAGTTGTGGCAATGATAATTAACAGGTTTGCTCTTGGCTCGTTACATGCAGCTGCTATTTGATTTTTTTGTACCATCAGTTGCTATTCAGTTCCCCAGTATGGTTGTGCAAGTGGCATAGTTTCTTTGTTTCAGGAAGGGCTCTGATGCGAATGACTTGTCAATGTATGCACTAGCTGCCAACGATGGTGGCATCCAGTACCTATCTGGTTACTCAGAACCTGGACCTTTGGCGCTTGAGATCGCTGAAATTCCTCAGCTGGATGGCTTTGGACTTCTATTTCGTGCTGGTGATATTTTAATTGTGGATCTTAGGGACCCAAAGGACATCTGTTGTACCATTAGAATAAGCATGACAGGCAGTCTGGTTGGAGAACAAATCAGTGTTGAAGATTCATGTCGAGGATTAGATGTTGATGACGATGTTGCTGCTTGTGCTTTGCTAGAACTGAGAGATTCTGGAAATAACATAATGATGGACGACAGTTGCATGGCTATTGATGGTGCTGATAACCCAGGAAGCATGAAATCAAGGGTTATTTGCTCATGGAGCTGGGAGCCGGATGCCATGCGAGGACAACCGAGGCTGATCTTTTGCTTGGATGATGGAGAATTTCATATTCTGGAATTTAATTGGGATACGGAAGGATTGAAGGTATTGCCTGAGCGTGTCCATAGGGGTTTGCCTTGTAAACCTCTTTTATGGATGGACAGAGGAATGATAGCAGGGTTTGTAGAGATGGGAGATGGAATGATCCTTCATCTTGAACATGGTAGACTGGTGCATAGAAGTACAGTTCAGAATGTAGGACCAATATTGGATTTAGCAATTGCTGACTACCATGGTGAGAAGCAGGATCAGTTGTTTTCATGTTGTGGAATGTGCCCTGAGGGATCATTGCGTGTTATAAGGAATGGTGTCAATGTGGAGAAACTTCTGAGGACTGAACCTATTTATCAGGGTGTTACTGGTTTGTGGACATTGAGAATGAAGAGAACTGATACATATCACTCTTTTCTTGTATTGGCATTTGTTGAGGAAACAAGAATACTATCAGTTGGACTGAGTTTTAATGACATCAGTGATGCTGTGGGATTTCAGCCTGAGGTTTGCACTTTGGCATGTGGTTTAATAGCTGATGGTTTACTTGTGCAAATTCACAGCAAAGGTGTAAAGCTTTGTTTGCCTACATCACATGCTCACCCTGAGGGTGCCGCCTTAACTTCTCCAGTTTGTGTTGACTGGTATCCTGATGTCACTATCAGTGTTGGTGCTGTTGGACATGATGTTGTTGCTGTTGCTACATCAAATCCTTGTTGCCTATATATTCTCAGGGTCAGACCATTATCTTCACTCCAGTACGAGTTGTATGAGACACAGCATGTCCAATTGCAATATGAAGTATCTTGCATATCCATTCCAGAGGAGGACTCGAGACTTAGAACGTCATGTTCTGCTTTTGGTGGTGATTTTAGGAAGAGAGAAGGGAATAATTCTGCTGCTGAAGTTGATGTTCGCATGTTTGCTGTCATTGGAACTCATAAACCTTCTGTGGAAGTCATCTCATTGGAACCTGATGAAGCATTTAGGTTGCTCTCTATTGGGTCTATATCAGTGAACAATGCGCTCGGTGCTCCAGTTAGTGGCTGTATACCTGAAAATGTTCGGTTTGTAGCATCTGAGAGGTTCTACATTCTCGCAGGTCTAAGAAATGGCATGCTACTCAGGTTTGAGTCAGGAACAAGCAAAGACCAGTATCTCCCTGGTTCCTTTTACAAGGAGTCTTTTGCACCTTCTCTTAGTGCTCTCCTTCAGTTGGTTGCTATAAGGCATATTGGAATTACCCCTGTAGGCTTGGTACCATTGCATGATTCAGCTAATTCTGATATTATTGTTCTCAGTGATAGGTCTTGGCTATTATATGCTAGTAGACACAGCTTGGCATATTCATCCATCTCATTTCTGCCTGCGTCCCATGTGACTCCAGTATCTTCTGTGGATTGCCCCAGCGGTCTGCTATTTGTTGCAGAGAACTGTTTACATTTGGTAAGTTACTAGGACCTGGTTGAATCCACAAAGCAAAACATGTGTGCACACCTTCTCTTGTGAGGGATCAGGGTGATTGCGTTATTGCTCATAATGCATATCTCGAGTTACGTAGTCAGACAAGGTTTTTGAGTCAAGTCATTCTGGGGTAGCGACTCTTGACGATTCGTGCCGTGCCGATCGACTAGTCTCGACTAGTCGAGGTGTTTTGAGTTGACTTCCAGTTACGACTCATTGACTAGTCGCGACTAGTCGTTCGACTCAAAAACAGGGGAAGTCACTGAGATTGATAGATTGATAATACGATTGTATAGTGCATATTAAGTTCAACTGTCAGATTAGAAATTACTGCTGTTGTTTGATGCCTATTAAGTAGAAAAATGTATACTACCTCTGTTCTTCAATCAATGTCTAGCATGGGGTTTATTTCTGAAATTTTGACCCAGGACCTCCAGAACACAAGTAGAGACACTCTACCATTGCGTCAGGCTTGCCTTTTACCATTCGTATAGACACAAGTAGTTAAATTTGACAGATGGAAATGATTGTAGATTTATGACAATGAGAAATTCCAATCATTTTTCAAATAATTTTTCCTGACACATAAATAGAGAGATGTAATGGTAGAATTCTTGTGTTGGGGACCGTGTCAGGAGATGACGCAAATTTCCATGATAGGCTGTAAGAGCATCACCAACAGATCCCCAATAACAGTTTTTCAGATCATTGGGGATGCTTGCTTTTGCAGATCCCAAATAACCCCATCCCTATTCAAACTGTCATATGGGCCCCACTTTGTCAATGATCTCTCTCTCTCTCTCAGAATGGTGGTGCGGTGGTCGGTGGAGGTGGTGTGGTGGTGGTGCAGTGATCCGGTGTTTGGAGGCGGTGGCGGCAGGGCAGGTCCAGGCAGCGGCGGCGTGGGCGGCGTCTGGTCGGAGGGCGGGTGGCTGAAATATGGGGGGAGAAGCAACTCTCCCTCTATATTGGGGGAGTTGGGTTTATTTATTGGTGATTCACCGAAAACTTCTTGGGGAAAGGGAATCTGTTGGAGCTGATTTTTTGGCCCAACTCCCCCAATACCGAGAAAGGGAACATTATTAGAGTCTGTTGGAGATGCTTTAACTGGAGTGAACGCCAAGATTGAGGGATCTATACTTCTTCCCTCTCCGACTCCTGTTTTCTATCTTACACCCATTTCGTGCCCTGCATGAGATAATTTCCTGGGATTGGGAGTGAAGAAACAGTGTTTTTCTGTCTTTGCTCACGTCCCAAACAACTACAGCGGTGGCTAATTCCATGGCTAACCAAAGAACCAAATATAGTCCCATGACAAGTTATGTTTTGCTGGCCAGCAAGTACTGTATGCAGATATCACTTGGTTAAACAAACAAACAACAACAAAGCGTTTTGTCCCAAGCAAGTTGGGGTAGGCTAGAGATGCCTTGTCACGTATTCCCTCGTTCCTAATTTATCACTTGGTTAAACAAACAAACAACAACAAAGCCTTTTGTCCCAAGCAAGTTGGGGTAGGCTAGAGATGCCTTGTCACGTATTCCCTCGTTCCTAATTCGGTCCTTTGTTGTATGTCCACAATCCACCTTAGCATCTGCATTTCGGCGATACTCATTTGTTCGATGTGTTGTCTCTTAGTAGGCCAACACTCCGCTCCATATAGCATCGCAGGTCTGATCGCCGTCATGTAGAACTTATCTTTGAGCTTTTATGGGACCTTCTTGTCGCAGGATGCCAGATGCTTGCTGCCACTTCATCCATGCTGCTTTGATCCTGTGGCTAACATCCTCATCGATACCACCGTTGCTTTGTAGCATTGAACCCAATTATCGGGAAGTGTCCCTCTTAGGCACTATATGTCCTTGCTAACCTCTCCCTCCTCACCCCTAGCACCACTAAAGTCACACCTCATATACTCGGTCTTGGTCCTGCTAAAGACCCTTGGACTCTAAAGTCTGTCTCCACAATTATAATTTCATATGGATGCCCAATCTAGTCTTGTCAACTAGGACCACATCATCACCAAGGGATATCTCCTTGTATATCCTTTGCGACCCCGTTCCATCACTATGGCAAAAATGTATGGGCTAAATGCTGATCCTTGTTCTAGTCCTATCGTAATTAATAAGGTATTGGTCTCACTATCACCTGCGCAAACACTTAGTTAAATCAGTAATTCTTGAATTACTACAAAGTACTTGATTAGTATCTCTGTTATCTTTATGATTTTCTGGTTTACATAAATAATAAAATATCTAGCTTAATGCTGTTTCCAGGACACCGAACTGTTTCATGGCAAAAACAGCGTCCGCTAATCAGTATCTAGGGCAGATCATAGTTCAGTTTTCTTTGCAGGTTCGCAGCCAGTTTGCAAGCTGGACCATATCAACCTTTGGTAATAGTTTCTGCTAAAAATATTCTAACGTAACTCTGTTTTGTCAGTTAGTAGTTGGAGACCTGGAGGGAACCTGGGTCTTTAGCAGTTATCACTTCTTTATACTGCATGCGCCTCTTTTGTGTGTGACATCAGACGTTTCAAATATTGAAACAGGTAATGTTGGCCAAGTCAGACCTCTTAGTTTTGCCTGTCCCATCGGAACCATGCCCTGTTAGGTTACTGTGCTAATATTACTAGCAGACATCTATCTGTTCCAGGCTGTCAGTTAGGTTACTGTACTAGCAGACTTTTCTTTGGGGCTTTTGCCGTAGCTGTTATTGTGATTTTTTTATTTTTTTCACTTGCACATGCGTATGTGTCCCACAAGTGTTTGCGCCATGTGCATTACAGTTTTTCTAGTCTAAACTGTTTTTTTGTCAGGTTGAAATGGTTCATGGCAAAAGATTAAATGCACAAAAGTTTTCAGTTGGAGGGACTCCAAGGAAAGTGCTATACCACAGCGATAGTAGAACACTGTTGGTTATGAGAACTGGTTTAACTGGTGCATCATGTTCTTCAGATATTGTCCAAATAGATCCTAATAATGGGATCTTGCTTTCCCGATTCAAGTGTGAACTTGGTGAAACTGCAAAATGCATCCAGATTGCGAAAATAGGAAGTGAGCAAGTGTTAATTGTTGGGACAAGTAAATCTACTGACCGGCCAATGATGCCAAATGGCGAAGCAGAAAGGTTAACATCTCATCTATTCTTGCTAATTAAGTGCTGCTGTCCTGTCAGATATCTTTGATCCATTAGCAATATTTCTTTATTCAACTTGCAATTTCAGTGTTCCAGTTATTATTGATCTGTTTACCTCTGGCCTGTATGTTTGCTCATTGGCAGTCCTTCTCATATTTTTATGTGAGATCAACAAATAAATAAATGTACTTCCACTCACATGTGGCACCTAACACAAATAAAACAAGTACACTACTACTTTTATGTGAGATCAACAACAACAACAACAACAGCAAAGCCTTTAGTCCCAAACAAGTTGGGGTAGGCTAGAGGTGAAACCCATAAGATCTCGCGACCAACTCATGTTACAACAAATAACAAATGCAGAAATACGATTCCAACTCAAAATAATGCTCTTATTTTCAGTTTCTTCCCAACCAATTTCTTCCAGCCACAGAAATTAGAGTGAATAAATTATAATTCCAAAGCGGCGATAGACATTGTCCTCCTGCCGTGCAGTCAACTTACTAATGCCTACACATATGTTTCGACATTCGAAATGTTGTGTCTTGCAATGATCGCTTACAGTTCTCCAATGCCTGCTGCATGATTTTTCATTGTATTTCCGTTCTTTTTAATCGTGAACCGCGCGCAAAGGCTGCAGGATACGATATTTTGACGACTTCCTAAGCCAGTGACTGAACCCATATTTTATAGTTTCGTAACAACCTATGTTTTTAAGGCGGTAAAGCGTCATAAGGCGGAGGAGGGCCGCTCTGACGCCTAAGCGCCAAGGCGAGGCGGTAAGGCGAGGCAAGGCGACGCCTTAAACATTGCAGGAAAAGAGTTATCGATAGGTCTGCACATATTAATACTAGAAAAAGAGCAATGGCTGAGAGATGGGCCACTACTTATGCACCTCCCAGTGGCCCAAAAGCCCATCTAGTGGCCATATACACCCCCGTGACCTAATTCCACTATCTCCTTCCCTTCTTTCCCACCACGGCGCCACACCCTTCTGGTCCTCCCTCCTCCAGTCCCCCCTCCTCTTCATGGCCCCACCCTTCTCCCTCACAGCAGCAAGCCCCAGGAGCAGCCACAACTAGGGCAGCCAGGAGCCTCCAGTCCTCCCTCCTCTTCATGGTGCCGGGAGACAGCGGGGCCGTCATCTCCAAGCCCCAGGAGCAGCCACAACTAGGGCAGCCACAGCCGTACACTTCATATCTGTCTAAGGCAGGGTAGACGCCTTGCCATCCTGGGGCGCCTTGACGCTTACGCGACGACTAGGCGACGCTTAGGCGACGCCTTAAAAACATAGGTAACAACCCATGTGCATTGTCTAGTATTTCCTAGTGTGAATAAGAAAGTGGATGTAAAAAAGAAGAGCGGGATAAAGGTAAAGTAGGGATGAATTCGTCTCTTGCCTCACCATCTGACACGTAGTTTTGGAAGCTACGGCCGAAGAAATGCAGCAAAGCAAGTCGTCTTTGGTTTGGAGCTAAATTCCCAATAATTTTGCACATTCAAGCAATGAAAAACCTTACATTTGCAATGATCTTATAATGATTTTTTTGCATACCATGTTTAAGCACTGAACCTCATTCTTAGTTTCTTGTGTTGTACTATAAGAACATAAAGAGGAATCATCGGGACGTGAATTTCTTTTCTTTTTTCCCTTAGGGGCTAAAGAATTCTCTGAAATGCTAGACAAGCAAGGTGCATCATGAAAGCTACACGTGAAATCTTATAGATAGGATGAAGTAACTGCCTCTTGCCAGGGAAGACAAACATAGTGTAGATGGTGTCTAAGACATGTGCTACTGATATTATGGATGGTGTTCAACCATGGGTAAGGACTAAGGACAGTCCAGTTACAACTAATCTTTTGATTGTTTGTGAGGCATCCCACTCCTGGTGGCAACCACCTGTAATTGATAATTCTGTGCAAGACTACAATTATATAGTTCTAGAAAATATGCAAGTGAGCATGGGTGGATATGCCCACACTGCATTTTTCTTTATTTGGGTATATCAACAAAATCTGGAAAATTCACAAATGTGTATATGAGAGCACGAGCAAAGAATTCTGAAAAAACTATACACATTTGTAACCTGTACAAAATACGTAACTTTGTGTGCACCGTTTCCATATTTTGTCTATTTTTGTATGTATTATTTGTATGGATACAAATATTCATATGTCTGGCATAATTTTTATCGATGCCCTGACTTTCTTACAGTACATAATTGTGAATTTTTAAATCGGTGCATATGCCTACATGTTCGAAATATCTGCACTTAGGTAATTCTGTTGTAATGGACGTTGATCTTTTTCTATTCCCAAAGGCTACAAGCTTGAGTGTTGTGTGGGCTCAAGAAGCAGCCAACAATGGTTAGCTGATGTATCTAAAATTAAGTTAGATTTCATTTGGTTAATGCACCGATTATTTGATTAGATATCAACTCTTGAGGCTATAAGGTTCTGATTTAACTATGATTTCCACTAGCCAGGCTGCTATTACGGCACCTTATAATCGAAGCTACATGACACGACACCCTATCGATGATCTAGCCACCTTTAATTTGTTAAATTTGAAGCATTTTGTATTTAAACTTAATATTTTTCTTAAACAAAAAGGGAAACACGTAGCCCTTTTTGCAAGTTCCCATTTTGTTGCCTGTAATTCCAGGTCGGTTCTCGCCTGGTCATTGCCTGCCATGATTTTATGTGGGTGCCTTTCCAAATTACTCGCTTAGTACATGTTCTTCGTTCCAATTTATCATTCATTATTTAGTTGATTGCGGCTTAATGCTATGTTGATTTGTTCTTCTGTTCTATCATTGTAGCTGCTGCACTTAATCTATTTTTTCCTTTTCCATGACTTGTCACTTTGAACTGTTTTTTAACTGTAACCATTATCTCCTCATGAAGCAGTATCAAAGGACGCCTAATTGTTCTAAGTTTGGATACTCTTGGAAGTCCTCATGAGTGCAGTTCATTTATTCCGACTTCTAATTTGAGTTCCTCTTCTCATACGGGCTCATTCCCTGAAATTGTTGGATATGCAAATGAAGATTTCTCTAGCAACAGCATGTGCAGCAGTCCTGATGATATTTGCTACAATCAGATTCAATTTGAACAAATAGCAGGACACCTGAGATCACTGACTCATGTTACCTTCACTGGTGCAGTTCTTGCTGTATATCCATATCTAGATCGATATGTGTTGGCAGCAGCTGGTAATACGGTATGATATCAGTTATTTCTTTGGCTCTACTTTTTGATAAATTACTTGGAAATTGGCTCAACGACAGAGCAATGAGCAAGACTAGAAAAGTAACATTGCAAAGGAGCTCGGTTTTGTGACAGCCATAACACTCGTTCTGTCCTTTCCACTATCACAATTTATTCTCGTTCTTGGTCCCCCCCCTCTCTCTCACAATTTGGAGACAACGTGCGTGTTGGTGGGTGCAGAGGCAGAGTAGCCTCATCGCTCATAGTAGCTGGCATTTTTGTGACAATACCAGCTTGACAACTAGACCAGTGAAAGTGGGGGGTTGGTTGGGTGGGGAAGAACAGAAAGGATAGGGCAGTGTCATTTTAAATTTTTCTGTAGGGATATTCCATGGGAGAGTTAATATTCCCCAACAAAACAGTTTTTGTGATAACAGCTGGCAATCAAACTCCTATCTGTTGTTATTTCATATACTACTAAGCTAAATTTCTCAAACTTGGTTTTAATTTGACTACCATCAATTGTGGAGAATCATTCCTGACACTCTTCCCATTTTCTCTCTATCTTGATAGCTTTCTGTATTTGGTTTTGTGAATGAAAATCCTCATCGTATGAAGAAGTATGCCGTGAGTAGAACGCGATTTACTATTACTTGTTTGAAGACATATGGATCACAGATTGCAGCGGGCGATTGTCGTGATGGTGTTCTCTTCTGTTCTTATCACGAGGTAACATTGAGTTTAAATGTTGCATCTTCACAGATGATGTTTCTTGTTATGGAGTAATGCTCTTATAATTGCTTCTGATCCTGCTCTTCTCTTTTTCTATTGATATCAGAATCTTAGGAAGTTGGAACTTATTTATGCTGATCCTGCTCAACGATTGGTGGGTGATGTTGTCCTCTTAGACTGTGAAACTGCTGTTGTGTCAGATCGTCGTGGTAGCATATCTGTATTATCCTGCCCTGGACTGGAAGGTACGCTATAGCCGATTTGTGTATATGTAGATGAGTCTGATAGCGGTATTTCACTTATACTTTTGTGGTGGTTATTCATAGCCTATCGTGTTCACTTTCTTGTCTTATGTATGTGCTAAACATTTAAGTCACATCCTAGCTTAGCACACAGAAAATTGGTTGACGTAAATTGGTTGAGGACATGTTGCTGTGGGTATTGTTCTAAAGTAGAAGCTTAGGATTCCTCGTTTGTATATGCCTGTTTCTCATTGTTTGTGCCTGTTTCTCATTGTTCAAAGCTGCTTCCTAAATTATCGCATTCTTACTTTGCTTTTAAGACTTACTTTGACATCTTTTAAATATGTCTTGGCAGTTTCTGAAAGTCCAGAAAAGAACTTAGCTGTACAATGTTCATTTTTTATGGGCGAAATAGCTATGAGCATCCAGAAGGTGAGTTTTTATTGCTTAGGGGCTAATCAGTTCAATTATACCATGAGGGAACACCGAAGAGTGTTTGGTTGGGAGGGATTTGTTTAGGAATTCTGGTATTTAATTCTAAGATTTTTTGGGTGTAAACCCCCCTACCCAACAGGTCCTTAAGGATCTCACCCATTAACTGTGGTTTTATTTCTTTGTTATGGCTTATCCTGTTTCTATTCCTTCACTTGGAAAAATCACACTAAGTGTTAGCTTTTCCTAACTATTTAGAACTAATGGAATGTTGTAATTCGTTTGTGCAATCTACCGTAGGCTGCATTTAAGTATCGGCTCCCTATTGGTGATGAGACAGACCCAGTGTTGGAATCAGCTTATAACTGCGTTGTGGCGAGTACTTTGCTGGGGAGTGTTTTTGTTATGATTCCTCTCACCAGGTACTTCTGGGCATGTTTTCTCAATGTCCTTCACATGAACAGATGATCTAAAGTTCATTAACCTGCCACTGTTGCTAAGTTGATTAACCTGCCACTGTACTACACTGGAGTTCTGTTTAATGTCTTCTCATCGAACATAGAGCTGTGTAACTACCTTTTTGAAGTGATATTTCATACACACCTGTTAATAGTTCTGATCCAGTTTCTGAAGCTTATGAACTGATAATGCAGTGAGGAGCATCAACTGTTGCAAGATGTCCAAGAAAGACTTTCACTTCACCCGTTGACTGCTCCAATCTTGGGAAATGACCATGCAGAGTTTCGTCGACGTGGTATCCCGGTAGGACAATTATCCTTACTCTTTGAACAATTGTACAAAATACTGCTAATTCTACGTGATAAAGTTGTTCTGAAAGCCTTTAGTGACGTGCGCCGTTGATTTTACAGTCGGGAGTGCCTTCAATTCTGGATGGTGACATGCTGGTGCAATTCTTAGAGCTCACCAGTGAGCAACAGCAAACTGTTCTTGATGATGGATCTTCAGTAAAGGCACCACGCAGGTCTATCTCAGTTTTCCAGGTCATGCGAATGTTGGAGCGGGTCCACTATGCGCTGAACTGAGGTTTTCTGCAACCAACTTGGTTCACTCATACCGCTGGACATACTGTTTTCCATTCTGCTGACAAATCGATTAGTGCCTTGGTACTGCAGATAATACCCTGCCGTGACCTGCAGATAATACCGCCGGACCAAGGTAGTACACATTTGGTGCTGAGGTGATGTTAGCGTGTAAAAGTCAATACCCTGCCGTGACCTGCGTCTCCCTATTTATAATACTATATAGACGTTGTGAAGTACCGAAGTCTCTGTACATAAAATATGACAAAAGAACATCCTCAGAATTGACGAACGTTGAGACATCCTGAATAGAAGTGTTCTTAAGCAACCGGAAGGAGCTCTGCCTTCTCATTTTGCTGAAAGAATTGGCCGCTTCACATGACATGAGATCAACAATATTGGTGCAACCACTGTCGTGACCCCACCATGCAGTTGCAGCTTCAAAATGACACTAGGGTTTGGGGCGCCACCTTGTGGCGCCTCCTGAGAGGAAGTTGTGCGGTGCTAGGTTGGCAGTCGCCCATTCCAGTTTCTGTTTTCTATCTTTGGTAACACATGGACATGGCATTTAATAAGTTGCACTACAAATAAGGAACTAAATAAATGACACTCAAATACAAGGAGATCAGGGCATCTAAAACACAACACTAAAAGACATGATATAGAATCAGACAGAGGGAGAGAGGCCACACATACTCATGAAGTGAAGAATTCAGCATTCGATTGTGACATGAAGTGCTACACCAAAACAATAAGAGCACAATGACTGGAATTTTAAGGGCTTCAAGCTGAATACTCAAATTGTAAAATCACCAAAAAATGCCACTCGGTTCCGTGGAGATCTTTGGCTACCAGTTCTTCATGGTGGATTCTAAGACATGCCCTGCAAAGCAACGAGAGAAAGACAATCTTCAGCATGTCGAGACGGCGATACATGTAGAGAAGAGCGGTGGGGAGCTTTTTGCCAAGTTTAGTCACCAAATTTGCATTATCCATTTTCCGTTTTAAGAGACAACAGAGTCAAGTCACATTGCTATGGGTAGGGATCAAGCCATAAGAATATAAGACAAACATATAAGCACTAAAGTGTATGGGACGTCCTTCAAAATTTCAGTCAACCTTTCATACAAACCCAAGCAAATCCAATAAAGCTCCTTAATTGTAGATGGTGAAAAAATGATGGAAGAGGAGGTGCCGCTGCTTACCTCGCTGATGGTGCCATGGATCTAGAGCTCGGGGGAGAGGGGGTGCCGCCGCTTCCCATCTGCCTTGCCTGATCTCGTCCGGGAGATTGGGGGGGGGGGGGGGGCTCCTAATGTTATGCATGTTAGGCTTCTTGAAACTTCCCAATATCCGACACTCATATTAGGATGGCTGGTTGGGTCCTGATCTTTAGAAATGAAGCTGGTTAGGTCCTGATCTTTAGACATGACCAACTGTCCCCGATCTCAGCTTAGCAAGGCAGAAATAGTTACAACATGAATTTGGAAATGACATCTAACATTCATATAAGAGACCTATCTCAATAGCTACACATACACAATAACAACCAGAATATGTGAATGTCAGTGAAAGGACAATCTGAGCATCAAAGATGGCCTAAAGGAGCACAATCGAAATATACGCCAATTGTACACCTCTTAAGATGTAATCCATATGATATTGTTTACTCCCTCCTTCTATCTATATAGGGCCTAATGTGTTTTTCAAGACCGTCTTTGACTATTGATAAGATTAATAATACATGAGATGTATAATGTGAAAATTATATCATTGGAAGCTCCTTTCACGTACGAATTTGACGGTATATATAGTTTGTGTAACTTGCATGTCATATATTATTGCTCTAACATTTGGTCAAAGTTAGCCTTGAAAAATGCATTAGGCCCTATATAGACGGAAGGTGGGAGTATTGGGTTTCACCACTTCCTTTATGAGCACAGGAATCCACTCTACAAACTTAGTTGTTGTACAACACGTGCATTCCATAGCCATATCAGTAACCATGCACTTAAATTCACTACTAAAAATCTCTAAGACACATGAGTCAGCTTTTAGGAAGCCTAGGCATGGTGCGAACGACTCGACTTGGAGTTTCCTTCAAAGGGAATGAATTGAGACGAAGACCTTTTTCTATGGAAGCACCTCTAACATTGGCAGATAACATATCTCCAACGAAACTTGAAATCCATGAGGACATAGCCCAGTAAACTGTAGTAATAAAATATGATCAACAAACCAAATTAGAAACTATTTCAATGAGCTAGAATGGTCCAAATTTTTGTACAAATGAGGCAAACCATTGAATTCATTAGGTAATGCTATGAAAATGTCATTTTCTTTACACATATTAAAACTTTGGAATGTACATGACATAATAATTTTGGAAACTTCCAGTTTATATTCAATTTGACGGAGCTGACACTGAAATTTGGCTTCATACAGCTGATGTGCCTTATCTAGTTCTTTTTTAGGGGTCCTTATCTCGTATTTATGTGTTTTAACTGGCTAATCCTGCCATGCTAAGTGCAAAAACGTCTAGTGCAATCACACAAAGGATTTGGTAAGGCACATTTGGTAGAAGTGCCAATAGCATATTTTTTTGCTTGCTGCGATGAAATCTTCATAAACGTATGTATAACTACTTTTGAGTATTAGCCAAGTGTATCTTATGAACATATATAGAACACAAAACTGTCTACCTTAAACACTGGATTCCTGGCTATGAAGAATCAATCGAGAAATACAAAACCTGGAGGCACCAACTCCGAACATAAGACTGCAACCAGTGGCCATGTGCATCAACCAAATAAATTAATTAGCTCCCATGGACACCCAACACTATGTTTCCATGAAAGGCTTGCTAGGAGTTGCCGTGTGATTGTCAAATTTGAGCAGAATCGGTTAGAAAGAGATGCTTGATGGTTGAAAAACAAAACTACATAATCGAGCATAGTCTATTCAATCGAAGTAGATTGCTTAAGGAACATATAGCCATATAGCATCATACATTCCAAACCAAATTAAGACTTGGATTCTCGTCACCTAGTACGCTCCATTGTCGCTATTTATTAGCAGCACCCCCATATGTGAAGCAGAATAGAAGACATGTTCAGCTGCACTTGCATACTGCAGGTGAAGAAGACACATAATCTAGTTCAACGATGTATCTCACATAACATTAACTAACTAATCTATCTCCATATGTGAAGCAGAAGAGAAGACATGACTTTAATCGGCCATGATATAACAGGGCAAGACTCAAATTTTACATGACCATTATATTATTGTTAGTAAGCAAAAATGACACTACTGGTGGTATATTCGATGTAATTAATGAACACATCAACCTGTTCTCATAGCCTACCACATCAGCAAATTACAAACTTTTTTATTTAGTCTTTTAAAGATGGAAAGCAACACTGATACGTGCAAAGACATTGTTGGACCAATAGTGAAATATGTACGTACACTGTTGGTATGGAGCAATAAGTTATAACAAAAAATACAAAATTATAAGAATAAGTCAGAATAGCGCATAGTTAGCAAGTAAAAAACAGGAGCCGCAATACCTTTCAAGGTATTTTGATCTGAGAGCATCAAATAAGGGACCTTCATGTTCTCTCAACATGGATCTCAGCCGCTCCTGAAACCTTGAACCAAAAAAAGAACAATAATCCAGCTATCATTATTCCTGAGTGATTCCATGATTAGATTTACTTCTAAGAGAGCAGACTAATGCATTTATCACAGTTGGAAAGCCTAATAAAAGCATTAGTTTGAAACCTGACTATAAACGGCTGTTAGTAACAATTTTCTAGCTTTTTACTCGGCTCGTAGTCTTCATATATTACGGTGAAATTACATAAGGTACAAACTGGTACTCTAAAGAGCGCAGACTAATGCATTCATCACAAGTGGAAACCCTAGCAGATACCGTTAGATTAAAGATTTTCTACTGAGTTTAGTATGCGGCCTCACTGTAAATGTTGTTATTAACATTTTCTACTAAGCTCGAAGCCTTCATACAGCAAGGTATGTCGGGGAACTGTCATCACCGCGCGATGAAGCGGGTAGGGAACGAACAATGGCAACCATGCCGCGGCCGGCCCTCT
This sequence comes from Triticum aestivum, assembly GCF_018294505.1. NCBI lineage: Eukaryota > Viridiplantae > Streptophyta > Magnoliopsida > Poales > Poaceae > Triticum > Triticum aestivum. The sequence goes on from NC_057799.1 coordinate 285,594,713, forward strand.
AAACATCTAGGCATCACATGTTAGGCATGAACTCTAATTCTGAGGTTAACAATGGAGAAAGCTGTAAATCAACACTGTATGACTTGCTCTTTATGCATCATTATTGCTGGATCGATTTTGAGAAAAGCAATCACAAAGACAAAAGGAAAATTAAATCCAGGCCAAATTTATCACGTACAGCAGGTAGACGGTAGACCTCTAAGAACCACTTATAAGATCTTGCCGCATTGTCAGAACACGACACTACAATGGTAAGTACTAATTCTGTAGTTTTGTTGCATAAAAAGAATTGAACAATCCGGTGATCCAAGTATATAGGTAGAGGTTTTATACATAACTTAAGAAATATAGCATAGTAACATATAGTATATCTTTTTCAGTCACACAGGTAACTGAAAATACAAGAGTAGACAGATCTAATGAAGCTCTCCTCCAGCTGATTTTTCAATCGGTTGCCAAAAGAGTTTAGCCTCCGTGGCATGTGCTTGTGATGAGACAAAAGAAGGAACATGATGGAAGAAGAACAAACCTGACCACACGAACGGAGAAGAAGAAGCAACCCATCGCCATAGACAGAACGAAACCACCGGCGACCGAGAGCGCGTCCTCCATGAGCGGGAGGAACACGACGTGTGTTGCTCATCTGGGGCGCCTCCTTTTGGGTAGTGCTTTGGGCCTGCACCTCCGGCGCCACCCCTCCACTGGATTGGAGCACCGGCGCTTCGATCCACGTCATCGTGTTGTAGCCTTATAGGGCGACCTAGGGATCTTCCTGGGGTCGCTGCCCTTGGGGGTGAAGAGCCGGGGAAGAGAAGGTCATGCTCGTCCCCGCTGGCGAAGAGCACCCGCTTGGCACTCCGCGGAACCTCGGCACTAGCGAGTTCCCTCCGCATGCAGCCTCTCGGAGGATGAGCAGCGAGACGCAGACCCACGACCGGCAGTCCCGGCCGCTGCCGTATAGCAGATCGAGTAGCACTTGTCGGAAACCTCCACGGATCCTGTCGGGGATATACCCCGCGGAATGACCCGGCCGGACTTGGCGCTTCACCGTGACCCGCCGGAGGACTGGCGACTCACGGGTCTGGCGGCTCACTGCCAGACGACTCAGGAGCCTGACGACTCACGGATGACCCCGACGGCGGGTCAGATAGAAGACTAGGCCCAAGGCCCAGAAGGCCGGCTCACGTTTATGATGGGCCGGCTTAAGAAGAAAGGGATGACGAATATTTCCTTTACGAGGAAGCAAGACCTAGACTTGTAATTAACTTGTAAGAGAAGATAGACTAGTCCTAGTCCTGCTAGGACTCCACATGTAACCCGCCCCTCTAACTTATATAAGGAGGGGCAGGGCACCCCAAAGAGGGACGAGCAACAAGAAACAATCTCTAGGGCTAGACACAAAGAGCCGGCTTACCGGCGACTCTCTCATAAGCATAATGAGACCTAGCCACAAACAGCATGTAGGGTTGTTACCGGATGATGTTTCCCGGGGCCCGAAGCTGTCTAAACCCTTGTCTTGTGCGTTGATCCGCCCTGCGTCTCTCATCCCAATCAACCCCTCTAAAGCTACTACATAGATGCGCTGGCCTCACGACTAAGTCCTTACACCTAGGACATCTGACGTGTTAATTCCACGACAGTTGGCGCCCACCGTGGGGCTCGCGCACGGTGGTGTTTAGTTCTTGGAGGGATTTCTTTCAGGGATCGAGAAGCTCGCAATTGATGAGATGAAAGAAGCCAGCATGGAACAACCGTGTGAGCCATCAGACAACTATGGACAGAGCCGGCAGATTTATAGTTGGGAAATCAGAATTATGATTAAACCTTGGAGCAGCAGGTACGAGATTGTGATTAAGAAATTTTTTGGTTTACGCGTTACGCGATCGCCGCACGCACCATGGAGATCCGCCGAGTCCGAGTCGAAAGAAACTTGCACTGCACTGGTACGAGTCCCAAGGAAATTCCACAGCGGTGAGGGCAGGCAACATCAAAAGCGTTTTCATCGCTGTTATTTTTATGGGAAGACGAGGTTGAACCGTCAGACCAGAGGAAAGTACTAGTCCAAGTTGAGTCTGTCTCAAACCAATCGGCCACGGACTGATGTCATCGGCCGCCCGTGCTGCCGTTTCAAGTCGCCACGTTATTGTGAAGTTGCTCCCTGCACAAAGACAGGCAGCGATTGAAAGGAATATCTGCGCCCTCCTGATGGAAAAATCGTCACCGGAGACTATTCAATTGACCATGGTACTGCTAGTAGTACTGCTTGATAAGCACAGGAATCAAGGCTGTATTAATTGAAAAAGCACTGCCCTGTTCGGACTAGGATTGCTACTCACGTGAAGCCCTTTGCATCAAGCGGGACCGGCTGCTATTTATTTCGATGACCAGCCGCGATGCAGGAAAAAGCTCATTCAAATCTACTGGAGATGGGAATACTAGGGAATAGGGCAAGAAGATTTTTTCGTCAGAGTCCACTTTGTGTGGCGTTTGATGGCCATCTTGACCCGCCGGTCTCCGGCACGGACGGAGCGATCCTCCTTACTGGTGGAGTTTCTACAAAGGAAGAGTGGGTCATGGCCTGCCAAGTACTTGATCCTTTGATCACGCCGCCTCTGCCTCTGCTGCAGGCCTGCACTGCCTTGATCATGGCCAAGCCGCCGCCGAGTGACCCGCCCGCGCTTCGGAGCATTGCCGCACTCTCTATCTGGTCAAATACTATGAGGCGCCGGGTCTACATATGGAGCAATCGCCTAAATAAATCAGGTGTTATCTCTCCTATATATTTTATCAGTATATATTTTTTCTTGTGAGCGCCATTACACTGCCATGTGGTGTTTTACATGTAGGTAAATTATTCATTGCAAAAGTATTGTTACACTGCGGATATGGAGCATGCCTGCGCGTGCGCGTGCTTAGACCGGCACGGCCTTGAACCGGATCCTGCCTTACCGGGTCACCCACGCAGCGCCCTGCGCCACCGCATCGGCCGGCCTTGAGTCATTCCTTGCCGTCCGCGCCTTTCACTGGCCATGCCTGTCTTCTACCCACTGCTGCGCCGGATTAAGCCGCCCCGGCCTCACTTTAAGTCGCCGCCGGATCCCTACCGTGCGCCTCTCCCTTGCTGCAGGCAATCATTACTTTGAAAAGGGGAAAAAGACAAAGGAAAAGCACGTAGATGACGTACATCTATACGGACTATCTTTGTGTCTGACTACACTCAGTATCATTGACCACGTTCATCCGATGAAAGTACCAGGTGCTATCTTTTCTATGTATTTTATCAATACATATTAAATTGTTTGAGAACAATTACTTTGGTCTGTGGTATTTTTTCGCAGGACCATTATTTATTACAAAGTAATATTATACCGCGGAGATGGAGGCATGCCAACATCTCTTGGCAAAGGTGGTTGTCGTTACTCAACGGACTCCCGCACCGGCTTACAACGCCGTGGCCGTCTCTCACGACCGCGCCGGCTTACAACGCCGTGGCCGTTTCTCGCGACCACGCCGGCTTACAGCGCCGCGGACGACTCGCCCGTCCGCTCTCGCGGCCAGTTCACGCGTCCGCGCCGGTTTACAACAAAGAGGACAACTTGCTCGTCCACACCGGCTTACAACACCGCGGCCGGCTCGGCCGTGATTGATTTCAGTTTCACCTAGTGATCATTAACTTCATGGCGGATTATTTTTGGCCTAAACACATCAGGTGATATCCATCTAAAATATATTTTTAGCACATATTATTTTTGTCAAGGAACAGTTTACCTTTGCCTTGGTCTGCAATATTGTTATGCAGGACAATTGTTCACTGCAAAAGCTATGGCTGTGTCATGGATGTATAAACTCGCGCTACCATTATAAATGCGCTAGTATCTTATCATGCCATCAAGCTCGATGAATATATGTGCAACTGCCATTCTGCAGACCGGTTTACATCAATATGACGTGGCTAATTCGCCCGTCCACGCCGGCTTACAACGCCACGGCCGGTTCATCTGTCTATGCCGCCTCGGATGCAACGGTCGTCTTTACCATCCGTTTCTCGCGGCCTGGTCTATATCAACATACCGGGCCACACCCGTCTGCGTGAGCTGATTATTGAGTATGAGCAAGTCACTACTTGGGAAGCCCGGTTTTTCTTTCAACAAAATGGAGGCAATTATCATATACTATCAACCGCCGTCTGCACCAGATGGCTCAATGGACATGCGCACAAGTCGCCGTCACTACAGTTTGGTCAAACTTCAAACAGCCAGTTGGAAGGAATCATTGGCCGAGTTGCTGACACGGCTCATACGGGATCATTGATAACCCGCCGCAGTCACCTCAACCTTCTGTGGATACACATCGTGCTATCAACACCAATGATATACAAGTTATGCCGGTTTATATCACGGTTAAATATGGAGAATCTCAAGCCAACTCCTCGAGTCATCTTGAGACTCGGGGGCTACAGTGACATGACTCGGGAACCCCGGATCGTTGGAGGGAATGATAACCCGGTTCCGGAGGCTGCTACCATATTAATGAAAATTTAAAGGCCGTCAGAAAATTGCCGGTTCAAAATAAAGATTCCGGTTTAAAATCCGGTTCAAGAGAAATTTATCTGCCACAAAGCTTTGAAGCTCTCAATCCGGTTCAAAATCCGGTTCAAGGTAAATTTGTCTATTACAAAACTTTAAAACTCTCAATATCCGGTTTAAGAATTTCCGGTTCAAAAAAGAATTTATCCCTCGCAAAAGTTCGTGTTCTCAGGAAAAATTAAAGGACTAAAGAGTCTGTTACAAAACACAACTCAAATATAGGTACCCTGCTTTAATGACCATTGGGAGCTGATCGTATTCGAATTTAGCTTAACCCTTTTGGTATGACCCTGATTGTATTCGAATCAGAGTCGTTAAATATTCTCATGATCACTAGGGGGCTTCCTGTTCAAACATAGGTCGTATTCGAACCAAAGAGAACATAGCTGTCGATACCCTTTTGATCGGCACACTGCCGAGCTCATTGGGGAGTTTCTTGGTCATATTTGAACCATAGCTCAACCCCCTTTGGGAACCGACGTGGATCGTATTCGAATCAGCGTCGTTAAACAACTCTCAAGGTCATTTGGGGGCTTCCTGTTCAAACATAGGTCGTATTCGAACCAAAGAGAACATAGCTGTCGGTACCCTCTTGATCGGCAACGCCAAAGCCACTAGGGGCTATATGATCGTATTCGAATCTTAGCTTAACCCCTTTGGGACGGTTTTCTGATCGTATTCGAATCAGAAGCCTCAAGATTTTTTGAAGTTTCTTTTTGCAAATAATTTTTGGGATTTTATTTGAAGCTCTTTTGAACACATCTAAAGTGTATATGAGTGGTTTCTATTTAAACCCGGCTTGATTTTCGATGATAAGTCGCCGGCTTATGACAATCATCATCTATGTGGAAGCATTGGCTTCTAAGGATTGGGTTATCACACTTACTGCACAGGTATCATAAGCCGGCTGTACAGTTCAATATCACAGGTCATATAAACCAACAAATGCAAATTCAATATCACAAGTATGATATTATTGTTATGTTTCAAAGTTATGATTCATAACAGGCTTATCTGTGACTCCTTTTTTACACATCCGTGGTCATATGTAAGATATTATGACCCGCCCTGCGGTAAACCGCCAAGGTGTCTTGTGATCTACTTGTGTGCAGGATAAGACTACATTTGGGTGGTTACCCGCCCTGGCTTTTGATGTTAAGTCGTCAGGGCATATGTTGTTTAAACTCTGTGCAGGATTTGCAGAACTATGACTTATATAAATGTTTAAGTCCAAGCCCATCATCGAAAGATTGACATTGGTGTCTCAAAAGGGTTATCAATTCTTGATTTTCTCAAAAGGCTATAAATAGCCGGGTTATAAAATTTCCGGCTTACAATGGAGGCGTAATAAATCGCCATCGGCCAAGAGCCGCCGGGTATCTAAACTCCGGATTTACTTGTCAACAGATAAGGTATTTGAAATCTTTAATAGCCAACATGGCTGGATTTTTATTATGGTTATCAGAAACTAATATTATGATTGAGGTTTTCAAAGTCGCTTCAGCGCAATGGCTATTATTTTATCAATGGATATGATTTATTCTACAATGATAGGAATAGTCCCGAGTCGCTGCAGGCTTATAACCCGGCACTTGGGGGCTACATTATTCAAGTTGAGATTACATCAAATATGCAAGTCCCATGTCACTGCCAGCATGCACCATGGCACTTGGGGGCTAATGCAAAGTCATTTTTGATCACTTCATTGAAGACCCGACTCATCACATCGTAATGAGCCGACCCTTGGGGACTACTAATTGCTCCTGTCAAAAATTCAAGACAATTCTAGGATGACCCGGCTACACTACTATGACTATAGCTGACTCATGGGGGCTACACAACTGGTTTTTATTTAAAGCCATGGTGATAAGTCCCGGCTTATTCATGCTGATTAAACCGGCCCTTGGGGGCTACAGGTAATATGGATATAAGGGAGAAATATCTTCAAATTCTCAGTTTTGAGTAAATCAGATTGACCTGGTATCTGCAAAAATCATAAACCGGCGTCGGCGACAATTATGACTTGGCATCATCTATTTATAACCCGGCAATTTTGGTACTCATAAACCGGCAAGTTTTATATCTTTAAGCCGGATGAATATAAGTTGAATATTTGAAGACCAATATTTTTGTCAAGTCAGAGCATTGAAAGCCGACTCAAGTGGATTATCTCTTACAATATTTCTCAACAAGAGACCAATGTCAGCAAATTGACTCTGAAGCTGGCCTGTTGACCCGGATTTCTTAAAAGAAGTATCTGGGTTTTTTGCATTCAAAGTTTGAACATATCTACTAAAGGAGATTTGCTATGAGATTATGGATACATATCAAGAAGGAAGATGACAAGGGCTTAAGGATGATCAAGTGCCGGCTTACAAAGAATATTTAACCCGGAACACAACCTGTCAAATTTGTTCTTGTGTTTATATTGCAGATTAGTTTAACATGGATAAATCCAAATTAAACTGGGGGCTAATGTCGGGGATATACCCCGCGGAATGACCCGGCCGGAAGTATGACCCGGCCGGACTTGGCGCTTCACCGTGACCCGCCGGAGGACTGGCGACTCACGGGTCTGGCGGCTCACTGCCAGACGACTCAGGAGCCTGACGACTCACGGATGACCCTGACGGCGGGTCAGATAGAAGACTAGGCCCAAGGCCCAGAAGGCCGGCTCACGTTTATGATGGGCCGGCTTAAGAAGAAAGTGATGACGAATATTTCCTTTACGAGGAAGCAAGACCCAGACTTGTAATTAACTTGTAAGAGAAGATAGACTAGTCCTAGTCCTGCTAGGACTCCACATGTAACCCGCCCCTCTAACTTATATAAGGAGGGGCAGGGCACCCCAAAGAGGGACGAGCAACAAGAAACAATCTCTAGGGCTAGACACAAAGAGCCGGCTTACCGGCGACTCTCTCATAAGCATAATGAGACCTAGCCACAAACAGCATGTAGGGTTGTTACCGGATGATGTTTCCCGGGGCCCGAAGCTGTCTAAACCCTTGTCTTGTGCGTTGATCCGCCCTGCGTCTCTCATCCCAATCAACCCCTCTAAAGCTACTACATAGATGCGCTGGCCTCACGACTAAGTCCTTACACCTAGGACATCTGACGTGTTAATTCCACGACAGATCTTGATTCGTGATTGAGAGGCAAAAACAAGAGATTAGGGGAGAGGGAGGATTTGCGGATGCTTGTAGAGGCCTTGAGAGAAGGGGAGGAGGTGTCGGCGCAGCTTCGGGAGCGCGAGGTGGGGTCGCTTGAGGAGGCGTGTGGGAGAGGGAACGACAGAGAGAGCAGGTCGCGTGCGTGGGGAGGTATTAACTCAGCGGCACAAACACCGATCCCTTTCTTCCTTTCTTTTCTCTCGCGTTTTTTCTCTCGGCACAGTAAAATCGACGTGTCTATCGCCAACGATCGCCCCTTCTGCACAGCTGAATGTGTTTAATTCCTGCCGTGCTGCCCACCCCACCCTGAGATTCCACTTCATCGTAATCTGAGGTTGCTGCCTGGGCCTGGGGGCACTTTTAGAGCATCTCTAGCAGACCTTGCATCCCGCAAAATGCGTTTGCAGTTTGCGGAAAACGCGTTTTAAGGGTCGGTTTTAGCTGCAGCAGAACAGACCCTTGAAATTTAAACTGTAAAACGGAATATTCGCTTATATTCTTTCTCCACGTCTTCTTCTTCCTCTCGTCTGTGTCCATGGTTGGTTAGCTTGCTCCCGCAAAACCGATGAATAACACACGAAGTGGTCAAAAACGGAGCCACAGGCGACCAAATATGAAGCACACGAAGTGGCCAATCCAGGATCTAGCTAGCTCCTCCATCGGGGTAGCCAGAGGGAGCTAACTAGCTCTGCTCGAACCGATCGAGAGCTAGCTAGCTAGCTTTGCTCGAATCCATCTAGGAGCGAGCGAGCTAGCTCAGCTCGAATCGGAGCGAGCTAGCTAGCTAGCTCCTTCGTCGTCGCAGCCAGAGACGCGGACAGGTGGCCGGCGGCTAGGGGACCGGGCGGTGCGGACGGCGGACGCAGACGGGCTGCCGGCGTCCAGGGACGGGCGGGGCGTCCGGGGCGGCACAGACGGCGGACGCGGACGGCAGACGCGGAAGTTGGGATCCCGCCAACTGCTTTTCCCGATACAGGGCACCGTAGAAGCGGACGCGAAAACTGTGTTTTGCGGATCAGGGCAAGTTTTTTACAGCACCCCTTAAAATAACTTACAGGTTGGAGGTATATAAAGGGTCTGTTCGGGCTACTTTTTCCGCTCGAAACTGAAAACTGACGGTTATTTTACAGTTCCGTAGGATATACGGGTCTGCTAGAGATGCTCTTACCACCCGCGTCAGTTAATGCCTCCATGGAGCTTCAAAATGAGTCCTTGCACAAGTGTTTTTAAGTCTAACCACACTATTAATGATCATAAACAAGCTTCATAGGGATTCAATTTATGTCGGAGGATTAAGAAGCCACATATGTCGTCCCACTAAGGGAAACTCTCTATATCACAAGTCTGATCCCACAATGGCGATCAGACGCCTCTTGGCTCCCGTTGGATTTTGACAGAGGATCCAACGCCTTGCACAATGTGTACATATGACGTCTTGCATAATGGCTCACCAACGCATGAGATACAAACACTGCAATGCGTCCGTACTAATTTGTTCATGCTTCAACAATGGCTCACCAACGCATGAGATACATCAATATTACATGTGACATATTTTAACCGTCATAAACTTGTGCTTCAAAATACAACTACACATGCCTCGTAGCAAAAATTATGAAGCATGGGTTGTAGCATTGCAAGCATGTTTATCTTACGATGGAAACAAGTCTGGAATGAAAGGAAGCACGTGATTATAGAGTCCTAGAGTGAAAATCATATATGAAAGCAACATAATTAAATAAAGTTTGTGAATATACTTGGAAGCAAATTTCATTCACCGTGCTTTAGATAAAAAGCAAACTTCAGCTGTGTTGAAAGCAATGTCGGTAAATAATAGAAACAACGTGTGCTTCCCGATGTTTGAAAATCATTGTGCTAAGGTAACTAATTTATTTGCCTAAAATCTATAATAATTAGTTTCCAAAAAACTAGCAATTTCGAGCCATTATTGGAAGAGCATGCAACACAGTCAAACGCCACTACAGTAATTATGGTGATTGAATTCAATTGGTAACCTTCACATCGGATGGGCTGCATGCAACCATGCCTCATCCACCACTCATCGAGGTTGCATCCAACGGTCTCCAACTAATCTGATAGGAAGCAAAACATTAGTAGTCTGATACCTAGTGTTGCCCCCCAACAAAAGTCCTAGAGCGTGCTTAGCGAGGCTATATGCCTCAATAATGGAGCCACGTACTTCGAAGATGAAGGAGCATCTTCAAATTGCCTTGATGTTGCTATAATCTCTTTGATAATGCTTGCATAGTTTGCCTCCCGTGACTTCCTGCAAGTCATCCACCACGAACACATGTGGAAGGGAGAGATCCAAGTAAAGAGATATGGTTCACGGCAAGCCCAACCTTCCAGTATTGCTGGGTCTGAGATCCCCGAACATTTGAAAACCGACGCTCCCAAGTATGCACCTGCATCGTCCTTGTGAACAGCGCCAAAAGATCCTTCATTATTGTTCTGGGCCACGACCCCATCAACCTTGATCTTGGCAAAACCTTACTCAGGGGGGATCCACAATCGCCTATCGACTGCGGTAGGTGTAGCGGGCACGACAGTGCCCTTCTTTGGTCTACATGCTTGTAGCTCTTTGATGTAGCTATGCACAAAATGATGGGTCGCATGAGGTGTCCAAAACTGTTGTTTGTGCAAAGTTGGCCCAATAAAACGTGATGGCGCTTCCTACGCTTGCTCGCGTTCGTGGAGAGCTCCTGTTCCGGAGAGCAACTAGTTAAGAGGTACCCCTTATGAAAGGGAACCAAGGAACACTTCGCGCGCGGATCGCTCCCGCGCAGGCAAATCAGCCGAAGCGGTTTTGTTCTCTGTTTTTCCTTTCAGGTTTTTTGTTCATACTTTCTGTAGTTCAACCTTCTTACTATCTAGATTTTTTGTTTTTCCTTTTTTTTGCATGACACCGGCAGAAAATTGACGTGAAAATGGTAGAAAATTGACATGAAAAAGGCGCGCGTAAGAACAAAGTTTGTCTGTAGGTACGAATTTTCCCCCTCCCCCTTTGTTCTAATTATATTTTGGGTAATGGAGTTTTATGGAGTAATTATGGGTGGGGGCTTCCAACACTATCAAATGTCATCTTTCAACTAAGAAAAATGAAGTTACTAGTAATATCACGGTGCCTATGGCGTGGCTCCAGCTCGTTAAATTTCATATACATCTTGAAGAGGGGGGGGCATAGGTCGAAGCACGTGTTGGTTATAAATTTCCTGGGGCACTTATCTGGGGTACTTCGGAGCACATCCATATGGTTTACGGGGAGCATAGATGGTAGTTCGCCCTTGCTTTGGAGGCACCGATCAAAGCTTTGAGGAAGCATAGGCAGTGTGATAGAGGCAAAGGTGCCCCGTCTTTCGATGAGATGGTAGCTATCATTCTGGTGGAAGTCGACTTTGACGATCTGACTATGAACGTGCGAAGATGTCGCGCCTTAGCAATCGCTAAACCAACCCCGAGAGATTATTTACCACGCCGGATGTAACGACCCGAATCTGATAAGATTCGATGTCTCTGTGCTCACTGTGCTAGTCCCTGGATCGACTCGCTAGCACACATAGTACATATGAATATCAAATAACAAGTGCATCATTTACTACAACGTATGATCCAGAATTTATAAAGTATTACAAACTGAATAGCACATGGCTAACTTAATAACAGCGGAAATGTAGCATAATAAACGATGAATCCCATCAATGCCCACTGGCGAAAATGCTGAGTGAAGACTCGCGACCCTACTGTATCTCACTGATCATCTGGAAATCCTGCAACATGATAAGTTGCAGCCACAAGGGTCAATACATTGAATGTATTGGCAAATCACACAATATGATAAAGCTAACCTACATCCACAAGCAAAGTATGACAAACAAAACACTCAAGTTGGTTCCTGGAAGAATGTCTTCACCTACCTCCACTAACTGATCAAGGTTCACACACCACAACCAATTACCCGCAGAAAAGAATGACAAAGATCTTCAAGAAGTCTCAAGTGCGCCCAGTCGTGGTGCATTCTCTAGGGACAATAGAGCGCCCAGCCATCAATGCATTCACCTGATTTAAGCCCCGAAACCTCAAGTGCGCTCAGCCATGGCGCATTCTTTAGGGACAATAGAGCGCTCAGCCATTGACGCATTCACCTGATAAAAAGTCCCGAGCCTACAACTATAAAGACTCACCACTTCCATGCATCACTCGACACATACCCACATCTACCATCGCAAGCTACTCACACCATCACGCAATACAGTCAATACCAAAACATGACAACACAGAATCAAACATATAACATATCACAACAACTACACATGCATAGCAGAAATATAGGATGAGCATAATCAAAAGTGAAACTTGCCTTGAACGTTGTTGAAGTACTCTAACGCTTAATTCTGATCCGCTTCACACTCCGGACAATCTATACGATAACGAAGGCACCGATAAATAAACCGTACTCACATAACCCACAATAAAACCAACATCAAAGAATTCAAATAAAAACTTAATTAACAGAACATATCAGTAGGTATATATTATCTACATGCTAGTAGGATCACAATGCAAAAAGAATCAATTAATTTGGATCAACGGTTTGAAAGATATGGCCTCCAGAAGGTTAGATTCAAATTTGATCAATTTCAAATTTAAAAAGTTCAAAAATGTGAAATTTTGGTTCTACCAGATGCTCCTGATCAATGTGAGTACACAGGAAAAAGAATCGGTGGATTTGGACATACAGATCTCTAGATATACCTAAATGAACATTTGATATGGAATCTGCCAAAATAAATTGTGTTAAAATAGATTTCTTCGAAGAACTGCTGCGGCTGTGGATGTGCCACGTGGCAAGGTGTGAGTGGCCGTAGGGTGTTTGCTGCTAGTCTTAACCAACGAATGGTCGCTATTTAGAGGAAAACGGTTCGGCTTTAAGAAAAAAATAGATCTAATCTTGATCATCCAGGAGGGATCAGATGGACGAGAGATGCTCACCGGAGAAAGAACAGAGGAAAGCCGCCGGACTTGGACAGAACGGCGACGTGGCGGCTCGGGTGGCGATGGTGGCGCCTGCTCCGGTGGTCTCCATACTCCGGCGGGTAGCGTAAGGGACGCGGAGCTCTGCTGCGGTCTCGCAGAAGTCCTCAGCGGCGTCGGTGGCGAATGGGATTGACGGAGAGGATGGCTGGAGCTCGGGCGGTGGCTGTGATCTTCGGATCGAGGTTCTTGCGCTCGGTTCGGTACTCCCCTGCGCGAGATAGTGGGTCAAGGCGATAGAGGAGATCAAGGCGAAATTAACAGGAGTAAGGGGAAGTTCTGGGGCCCACTGTAGGCGACGGAAACGACGACGACGGAGGTCAACAGCGGTGGAACTCCGGCGAGATCGCGAAACCAACCTAGGGCACGGGAGACTGTGATTTTGGAGAAAAATCGGCAGAGGAGGACTCGGCAATCACTTGTAGGTGGATTCCATGGTCTAGGGGGGCGGGGATAGATCGATCCAATCGATCGAATCTGGTTCGGGAGTGGTCTCCATGACGAACACGGGTGGAGGAAGGGGATGACATGCGGGCCTTCCCTGTCAGCGGAAGAGAGAAGAAAAGAGAAAAAAAAAAGTGCGCTGTGGTGTTGGGCTGCTCGCTAAGCCAAAACGGGCCGGCCTGCTTGGTGGGCTGCGCGCGCGGGCGAGGAAAAGGACTTGGGCTGCATCTGTGCTGTGCAGTCCAGTGAATAGTAATTGGCAAAAATAATTTTTACAGAGCAAAAGTTTTGGCTAAAAAGTTAAATACCAGATTACTTCCCCCAAAAAAATTCTAATACACACAGTAAAATACTACTGCTAATATATAATATAATTCCAGCGCCATGCAATTTTGTAAAAATATTTATGCAATAAAGAACACACACAGAGCAGTATAAAACAAATCTAAAAATCATTTGGAGTTCATAAAATTGCAGAAATACATCAGGTGGACTCCAAATAATATTTTGCTCATTATGAACTTTTTATAACAGGGGAGAAGTCATGTTATCTCCACTCCAACAATTTGCCTTAAGTTGCAATAATGATAGGAATATTCAGATAATTCAAATATGCATAGAAATCATGATGTAAAAGAATGATACTATTAACAAACCAAATTTGAAAATTTGGGATGTTACACCGGAGCACAATAAAATATGTTGACGCGGGGAGGAACATATTCACTAGTTATATCATCTGCACTTGCCTGAATCTCAAGACGTTCCTCAAACCAATCATATACTTTATTGAGATAGGTAACTAACCCGAGTCCCCCTCTAAGAGCCGTATATGAAAATTTCATCTCGTACGGCTCAAGCAGAAACACACAAATTTTCAATGAAGAACAAGCAAGAAACTGAGATTGCAATCTGGATATTGCGAATTTAAGAGGAAAGCTTTATTGATCAAAGTGGGGTTCTGATATGTCTTAGCCTGGTCGTTGTACACAAACGAAGTACGCGCGTTGCACAATGGTGAACTTTAATCTAAACAAAACCCATGTCTAAACGGTGCCTTAAGGGATTTATTTATTGGGGAAAAGAGAGGGGATTTCGTCTACCCTTGGCAAGGTGGGACTAAAACACCTCCTGAGTCGTTACATGGGCTGGGCCAAAAAATAAGGTGGTGCCGCACCTATATTAAGATATGGACGAAACTTATGAAAGGCCATCTTGTATATTTCGTCCATGTCCTTGGATGTCATCGGGCCTGTTTTGATCCATGGGTTAGAGTTAGTTTGAGCTAGTTGGAGCTCAAATAGCCCTAAAGTATCCAAACATGAGGGCTAGATTGGAGCTAGTTGTATCTAACCCACCCCAAAAAACTATCCCACCCAAGAGGTGCTAATCGGAGCTAGTTCTCATGGGCCCCACCGGAAAATCACTTTTCTCTCCCTATCGCACCAGCCAGGAGGTGCTAATTGGAGCTACTTCTTGTGGGGTCCACTGAAAAATTACTTTTCTCTCTCCATCAAGTGCATTTATTGTCAATCTAACCCTGTCTACCAAACACCTCTTTGGCTAGAGTTATTTTAGGGCTAGTCATGAGCTAGAAACTAACTCTAACCTCTAGCTAAGTTAGAGTATCCAAACAGGGCCATCATGGTGGCTCATAAGTGCTGAAAACTCCACCAGAAACTCTGTTCTTGTTCCCCTCGTGCGCGCCATCATCTCCATGCTTGATCATGCTCCAATGTCCATCCTTCTTGTCCATGCTAGGTCCTTCATTTATAAGCAAAACAAAAGTATCCAATTTAGGCAGCATCATATTCTCATGAACACTAGAATCATTACCAAGAAACGAAAGTACCTGGTAATTTAGTTAGCGTGCGCGAGCTCTCGTAATTGGTCCAGTATATGTAGCAGCAGGAGTTGTGGGTTTAACTGTAGTAGTGATGTCCGCATCATCCTTCCCTTCTGGAATTGAAGCCATCCTCGACGGAAGCTCATATTCCTCACCCACATAAGGCTTCAAATATGCAATGTTAAAAGTGGGACCAACCCCAAACTCTGGAGGAAGCTCAAGTTTATATGCATTATCATTTATTTTATCTAACACCTTAAATGGACCATCATCACATGGCATTAGCTTAGATTTGTGCAAATCAGGAAACCTATCTTTGCGTAAATGTAACCAAACAAGATCTCCTAGTTCAAACACAATATGTATTCTACCCTTATCGCTAGCAAGTTTGTATTTAGCATTCATGTGCTTAATATTTTCCTTAGTCAACTCATGCATTTTCAAGATCAATTCAACACGTTCTTTAGCATCAAAATTAACCTTCTTCGGAGATGGAAGAGGCAACAAATCAATGGGTGCACGAGGTAGGAAACCATACACAATTTCAAAAGCGCACATCTTAGTAGTAGAATGCAGCGAACAATTATAAGCAAATTCAATATGAGGCAATCTTTCTTCGCACATTTTCAGGTTATTCTTCAAAACAACCCTAAGCATAGTAGACAATATTTTATTGACTACTTCAGTTTGACCATCAGTTTGGAGGTGACATGTAGTACTAAAAAGCAGTCTAGTCCCCAACTTTGCCCATAAACATCTCCAAAAGTGACTAAGAAATTTAGTATCACGATTTGAAACAATTGTATTTGGCACACCATGCAAGCGAATAATTTCATGAAAGAACAAATTAGCAATATTAGCAGCATCATCGCTTTTATGACATGGTATAAAGTGTGCCATTTTCGAAAATCTATCCACGACAACAAATATGCTATCCCTCCCCTTCTTTGTTCGAGGTAAACCTAAAACAAAGTCCATAGATATATACTCCCATGGAACACTAGGTATAGGCAAATGCATATATAAACCATGAGGATTTGAGTCGTGACTTAGATTTTTGACATGTAGTGTAGCGAGCAACAAAACGCTCAACATCCCATCTCATCTTTGTCCAAAAGAAATGTGTAGCATGTAAGTCCTCCATCTTCTTCATGCCAAAGTGTCCCATTAACCCCCTCCATGCACCTCCTGCAACAACAAAAGATGATCAGAGCTAGCTGAAATGCATAACTTGTTAGCGCGAAACACAATCCGTCATTGATGACGAACTTGTTCCAAGTTCTTCCTTCTTTACAATTATGCATCATTCACATATTGATCTTTGATGGTCTCCAAATCAAATATTTTAAAGTCAAGTTGTGAAAGCATAGTATAGCGACGAGAGAATGCATCATCAATAACATTTTCTTTACCCTTCTTGTGTTTAATGACATAAGGGAAAGTCTCAATGAATTTAACCCATTTAGAGTGTCTATCGTTCAGTTTTGCTTGACTTTTAATATGTTTCAAAGATTCATGATCAGAATGTATAACAAATTCTTTGGGCCGTAAATAATGTAGCCATGTTTCCAACGTCTAAACAAGAGCATATAATTCCTTATCATAAGTAGAATAATTCAGACTAGGGCCACTCAACTCTATAGTTTTTTTAATCATTTATGCCACCAGTTGTGTTCCACTACTCACTTTTGCCACTAGAAGTTACAACTGCTCAATAATGCCATTGTTCTGTGAGATACTTGCTAAAAAATGCCATTAGATATTTAAAAAACGCTCATTCCATTATATGTGTGCTAAAAATGCCATTAGACATCGTTATTGTCGGGTCAAACCCGTTAACCATGTTATATGACAAAATACCACTAGATCCACATGCCAGTTCTCTCTATCTCACAATGATAAGTGTGGGGCCCACTTGTTAGGACTAAGCAAGCAAATAATTTTACAAGAAAATAAGAACGCTGTTGGGATCAAGTGGGACCAACACTTTATTGTAGTGAGATAGAGGGAGAGTTGACATGTTGTTGGTCCATAGGTATTTATGTCACTATAACATGGCAAACGTCATTTGAGCTAAAAGTAATGGTGTCCACGGGCATTTTTGAGCATGTGCCTACGAAGAGATGGCATTTTTGAGCAATTGAAATTCCTAGTGGAAAAACTGAGTAGTGGGACCCAACTAGTGGCATAAATGATAAAAACCCTTTCAGAAAAGTATGCAACAGGTTTACCATCATGTAATAACCTAATACAATTCCACTAGCGTCACATTCAAGCTCAAAAGTATTATTAAAATCATGAAGTTGGAGTGAAGGAGCATGTGTTAACTTATCTTTCAATACACTGAAGGCTTCTTCCTGTGTGGTACCCCAACCAAAAGGCACATCCTTCTTTGTAATCTCACTGAGAGGTGCACCAATGGTGCTGAAATCTCTCACAAAATGCATATAGAAACCATCGAGGCCAAGAAAACTCCTCACTTGTGTGACCGTTTTGGGCTGCGACCAACACTTAATAGCTTCAATCTCGGCTTTATCAACTTCAATTCCTTGTGGAGTAACAACATAGCCAAGAAAAGAGACTCGGTCGGTGCAAAAGGTGCACTTCCCAAGGTTACCAAACAAACGTGCAACACATAGTGCAATAAAAACAACACGTAAATGTTCCAAATGTTCCTCCAAAGATCTGCTATAAATCATTATATCATCAAAATAGACTACCACAAATCGTCCAATGAAAGCATGTAAAACTTCGTTCATTAATCTCATGAAAGTACTAGGTGCATTAGTTAACCCAAAAGGCATGACTAACCACTCATATAGGCCAAACTTAGTTTTAAATGCAGTTTTCCATTCATCTCCCAATTTCATACGAATTTGATGGTATCCACTATGCAAATCAACTTTGGAGAATATGGTAGAACCACTTAATTCATCAAGCCTAGGAATAGGATGACGATAACGAATTGTAATATTATTAATGGATCTACAATCAACACACATACGCGATGTACCATCCTTTTTCGGCACTAGTATAATAGGAACAACACAAGCACTAAGAGATTCGTGTATATAACCATTGTCGAGCAGCTCCTGTACGTAACACATAATCTCCTTTATCTCCTCTGGATTGGTATGGTATGGCGCATGGTTGGGCAGTGATGCACCGGGAATGAACTCAATTTGATGCTTAATCCCTTGAATAGGTGTAATCCCGGTGGCACGTCTTGTGGAAAGATGTCAATGAACTCCTGCAAAATGTTAGTGACAACAAGAGGCAGAGATGGACACACGTCCTCGAATGAAAATAATGCCTCTTTGCACACAAAAGCATAGCAAACAAATTTTCTAAAATCTAAATCATCAATATCAGATTTGGTGGCAAGTAAATATCTGTTGGAAATATGCCCTAGAGGCTATAATATTCATATTATTATATTTATATATTCACAATTATAGTGTTTATATTCTATGATATAACTTCTATGATCCTGGAATCTGCGATTCAGTGGAAAACTCATATGCACGCATGGAATGATAAACAGTTAAACAAAAGGTTCCTAGTTTTGCTTCTAGGACTAACTCCTGTACTTATGGTCATTGAACGTATCCTATACATTCACTTTGGTCATTGTACTTAAGAATACGATCAATATGGTCACTATATACATGTTCACGTGGTTATACGGTCACTGCCAGACCATATAGCTCCGTATGCATTCATTTTGACCGGTCAACCAACCCACTCGGCGCCTCATTAGCTCACTCTCTCTCTCTCTGTCATGTGGGCCCTACCTATCAATGGGTGGAAGAAAGAAGTCGAGCGAAAATAAAATTTGCGCGAGTGGGGGGATTCGAACCCCAGAACTCAAGTCTTATGTGCTAGTAGGCTAACCGGCTACACCTGCCTCACGTTGTGATGACCTAGAGGAACATATACTTTTATACCGTCTCTGAATTCACGTGACAACCGTTGAGTGTTTTTTTGCTAAGGAGAAATTCAGATTTAAATCATAATTGTTTCGTGTGGCTTCAGTGGTTGGGCATTTCGGGATTATGATTATGATTGTAACATTCAGGTTGTCAACATTCGGCCATTGGGATTTTTTTCCTGCCTTGTGGTTTGTTCCCAACGTATGCATAGTCTTAATGTTCAAACAATAGTAGGTACGTCCATACTAAACAAAAGAAATTTAAGTGATAATGCAATCTTGACGGTGAATCCTATGTATTATGTATGAGTAGATTTGAAAAAATAAAAAATATGTACGAATACAGAGTACTACCAACACTGCTTTAAATCCCAAAAGGGCCAACCACTGAAACCACATGAAACGATTATGATTTAGGAGTAAATCCCAATGGCACGCACGCAAAAAAATGCACCCAATGGCTGCCACGTGAATGCAGGGATGTAGAGCCGTATAAAAAGAATTGTTTCCTCATAGTAATCAGAACGCTTGACTCGTGCAGCTGGTTGCCTGCCTCTTCCATAAGCGCAAGGAGTCCGGTTTGAATCCCCACTCGCTTGTAATTTTATTTTCCCTCGATTTCTTTCTTCCACCCACTGACAGGTAGGACCCACATGATAGAGAGAGTGAGTGACACCCTGTGGATTGTTTGGCCGGTCAAAATAGATAAAATACGGAGCTATATGATCTGGCAGTCACCGTATAATCACCTTAACGTGTATATAGTGACCATATTGACCGTATTCTTAAGTACAGTGACCAAAGTGCGTGTACGCGACAAGCTTAATGACCAAGAGTGCATTTTACTCTTTCCGGATCTTAGGATATCGTTAAGAGTAGCGATAGTACTAAAATAACATTGAGGTTATGACATAGAGAATGGTCATATTGAATCGACCCGATCTTGTATGTTATGAATTAAGTTAACATCATCTATAATCAATGGTAACAACATAGGGTGTTAACGTGTGATTTTGCTCCTTAGACCATGAAAGTATTGCTACTTGTGAGCTACGTTGGGATCTTCTCGAAGAGGAGGGGATGATGCAGTATAGTAGAGATAAGTATTTCCCTCAGTTAAGAACCAAGGTTGTCAATCCATTAGGAGAACCAAGCAACACCTCATTAATAGTACCTACACACAAAATAACAAATACTTGCACCCAAAGCAAACAAGTGGTTGTCAATCCCTTGCGTTTAATTGGAAGGAACAAATCTCGTAGTGATAGATAGATGAACAAAAATACAAAATGAAATAAAGTAAATAAAATTCAACAAGGTATTTTTGGATTTTAATATATGATAAAATAGACCCGAGGGCCATAGTTTTCGCTAGAGGCTTCCCTCTTGAACATAACATACAGTGGGTAAACAAATTACTGTTGGGCAATTGATAGAAAAGCGAATAATCATGACAACCAAGGCAATGATCATGTATATAGGCATCATGTCCGAGACAAGTAGACCGGCTCCTGCCTACATCTACTACTATTACTCCACACATCGACCGCTATCGAGCATGCATTTAGAGTATTAAGTTCATAAAGAACGGAGTAACACCTTAAACAAGATGACATGATGTAGACAAAGTAAACTCAAGCAATATGAATAAACCCCATCATTTTATCCTTAGTGACAACAATACAAATACGTGTCTTGTCCCCTTTTGTCACTGGGATATAGATTATCGCAAGATTGAACCCATCACAAAGCACCTCTCCCATTGGAAGATAAATCAATCTAGTTGGACAAACCAAATCAATAGATCAGAAAGAAATGCAAAGCTATAATAATCATGCATAAAATAGTTCAGAGAAGACTCAGATAATATTCATGGATAATCTGATCATAAACTCACAATTCATTGGATCCCAACCAAAACACCGCAAAAAGATTACATCGATAGATCTCCAAGAATATCAAGGAGAACATTGTATTGAAGACTAGAGAGAGAGAAGAAGCCATCTAGCTACTAGCTATGGACCCGCAGGTCTATGGTAAACTACTCACACATCATCAGAGGGGCAACAAGGTTGATGTAGAAGCCCTCCGTGATCGATTCCCCCTCCGGGAGAGTGCCGTAAAAGGCCCGCAGATGGTATCTCGCGAGAACAGAAGTTTGCGATGGCGGAAAAAGTGTTTTGAGTGGCTCTCCGTTGGTTTCACGATTTTAGAGAATTTATAGAGGCAGAATTAGGTCAAACGGAGCAAAGGTGGGCCCACGAGGCACCAGGGCATGCCTACCTCCCCTGGGATCGCCCTGGTGGCCCGTGGCCACCTCCTTCACCTTCTGACTTCCACCCGAAACTTCTAGGGTCTCTTATGTCCAGAAAAAATCGTCAGAAAGTTTTGTGGCATTTGGACGTCGTTTGGTACTGATTTCCTAGAAAACCAAAAACAAGCAAAAAATAGCAACCAACACTTGGCAAAAAATTAATAGGTTAGTCCCAAAAAATGATATGTAATTGCATATAAAACATCTAAGATTGATTAGCATGGAACAATAAAAAATATAGATATGTTGGAGACGTATCAAGCATCCCCAAGCTCAACTTCGAGTAGGTAAATGATAAAAACAGAATTTTTGATGTGGAATGCTACCTAACATGTTCATCATGTAATCTCTCTTTTGTGGCATGAATATTAAGATCTGAATGATTCAAAGCAACATCTATAATTTGACATAAAAAACGATAATAATAAGGCATACCAACAAACAATCATGCCTTTCAAAATATCAATGCTAAAGAACGTTATCCCTACAAAATCACGTCCATATTCTTAACACACAGTATAAATCATGCACTACCCTGGTGTTAGCCAAGAAATTGGTTCATACTTTTTAACGCACTTCAACATTTTCAACTCTCACGCAATGCATGAGCGCAAGATATGGATATAGCACTATGGGTGGAAGAGTATGGTGGTAGAGATTGATATGGAGAAGACAAAAAAAGGGGAAAGTCTCACATCCACGAGGCTAATCAACGGGCTATGGAGATGCCCATCAATTGATGTCAATGCAAGGAGTAGGGATTGCCATGCAACGTATGCACTAAGAGCTATAAGTGTATGAAAGCTCGGAAAGAAAACTAAGTTGGTGTGCATCCAACTTGCTTGCTCATGAAGGCCTCGAGCATTTGAGGAAGCCCATCATTGGAATATACAAGCCAAGTTCTATAATGAAAAATTCCCACTAGTTATATGAAAATGAAAGCATAGGAGACTCTCTATATGAAAAACATGGTGCTACTTTGAAGCACAAGTGTGGAAAGGATAGTAACATTGCCCCTTCTCTCTTTTTCTCTCATTTCTTTTTCTTTTTTCCTTGGGCACTTTTTGGCCTTTTTTTATTTTTTGTCCGGAGTCCCATCCCGACTTGTGGGGGAATCATAGTCTCCATCATCCTTTCCTCACTTGGGACAATGCTCTAATAATGAATATAATGATCATCACACTTCTATTTACTTACAACTCGATACTAGAACGAAATATGACTCTATATGAATGCCTCTGGCGGTGTACCAGGATGTGCAATGATCTAGCGTAACATGTATACAAAAATGATGAATGGTAGCTGAGCCACAAATACTATATCAGCTATATGATCATGCAAAGCAATATGACAATGATGATGTGTGTCATAAAAACAGAACGGTGAAAGTTGCATGGCAATATATCTCAGAATGGCTATGGAAATGCCATAATAGGTAGGTATGGTGGCTGTTTTTGAGGAAGATAAAAGGAGGCTTATGTGTGATAGAGTGTATCATATCACGGGGTTTGGATGCACCGGTCAAGTTTGTACCACATCTCAAGGTGAGAAAGGGCAATGAACGGTAATGAAGAGGCTAGCAAATTGCGGAAAGGTGAGAGTGCGTATAATCCATGGACTCACATTAGTCATAAAGAACTTACATACTTATTGCAAACATTTATTAGCTCTGGAAGCAAAGTACTACTACTCATGCTCCGAGGGGGGGGGGGGGGAGGTTGGTAGGAGTTAACCATCGGACACCCCCTACCTTCACGAAAAGGTAAGGCTCTCAATAATAAATCATGCTCCAGCTTCATAGCATAACAAGAGACTATACTTGCATGCTTCAGGAATCACAAACCTTAACACCAATATTCTTACTAAACGACAATGACTCACTAGCACAACCCAAATATTACCACCTTTATATCGCAAAACTATTACAAGGAATCAAACTTATCATATTTAGTGATCTACATGAAAGTTTTTATTATATCCCTCTTGAATACCTATCATACTAGGACTAAATTCATAACTTGTACTAATTGCCACTACTATTATCAACTCTCAAAAATATATAAGTGAAGCATGAGAGTGCAACTATTTCTTTAAAATATAACCACCGCCGTGCTCTAAAAGATATAAGTGAAGCACTAGAGCAACTGCCTATCTCAAAATATATAAGTGAAGTACATAGAGTAGTCTAACAAATCATGAATAATATGTGTCCCTCTCAAAAAGGTGTGTTCAGCAAAGATGATTGTGACAAACTAAAAAGAAAACAAAGCAAAGATTCATATAATACATGACACTCCAAGCAAAACTTATATCATGTGATGAATAAAAATATAGCTCCAAGTAATATTACCGATAGTTGGTAGAAGAAAGAGGGGATGCCTTCTGAGGCATCCCCAAGCATAGATGCTTGGGAGTCCTTGAATATTACCTTGGGGTGCCTCGGGCAAGCCCAGGCTTAGGCTCTTGCCACTCCTTATTCCTTTATCCATCGTGATCTCACTCAAAACTTGAAAACTTCAGCACACAAAACTCAATAGAAACTCATGAGATCCATTAGTATAACAAAGCAAATCACCACTTTAGGTACTGTTGTAAACCGATTCATATGTTATTATTGCATTATACCTACTTTATTATAACTTCACCATGGCTTATACCCCCCATATACTGAAGGAAATATGCCCTAGAGGCAATAATAAAATTGTTATTTATATTTCATTATATCATGATAAATGTTTATTATTCATGCTAGAATTGTATTAACCGGAAACTTAGTACATGTGTGAGTACATAGACAAAACAGAGTGTCCCTAGTATGCCTCTACTTGACTAGCTCGTTAATCAAAGATGGTTAAGTTTCCTGACCATAGACATGTGTTGTCATTTGATGAACGGGATCACATCATTAGAGAATGATGTGATGGACAAGACCCATCAGTTAGCTTAGCATTATGATCGTTTAGTATTATTGCTATTGCTTTATTCATGACTTATACGTATTCCTCTGACTATGAGATTATGCAACTCCCAAATACCAGAGGAATACTTTGTGTGCTGTCAAATGTCACAACGTAACTAGGTGATTATAAAGATGCTCTACAGGTGTTTCCGAAGGTGTTTGTTGAGTTGGCATAGATCAAGATTAGGATTTGTCACTCCGTGTATCGGAGAGGTATCTCTGGGCCCTCTCGATAATGCACATCACTATAAGCCTTGCAAGCAATGTGACTAATGAGTTAGTTGCGGGATGATGCATTACGGAACGAGTAAAGAGACTTGCCGGTAACGAGATTGAACTAGGTATGAGAATACCGACGATCGAATCTCAGACAAGTAACATACCGATGACAAAGGGAATAATGTATGTTGTTATGCGGTTTGACCAATAAAGATCTTCGTAGAATATGTAGGAGCCAATATGAGCATCTAGGTTACGCTATTGGTTATTGACTGGAGATGTGTCTCGGTCATGTATACATAGTTCTCGAACCCGTAGGGTCCGCACGCTTAACGTTCGATGACGATTTGTATTACGAGTTATGTGTTTTGGTGACCGAAGTTTGTTGGGAGTCCCGGATGAGATCACAGACATGACGAGGAGTCTCGAAATAGTCGAGAGGTAAAGATTCATATATTAGAAGGTTATATACGGATACCGTAATGGTTCGAAAGAAGATTGGAGATTTTTCAGAGTACCGGGAGGTTACCGGAACCCCCCGAGAAAGTTAATGGGCCTCATGGGCCATAGTGGAGAGGAGGAGGCAGCCACAGGAGGTGGCGCGCCCCCCAAGCCCAATCCGAATTGGACAAGGGGTGGGGGGCGCGCCCCCCCTTTCCTTCCCCCTCTCCACCTCTTTCCCCTTTCCCACTCCGTTGGAAGGAAGGAAGGGGGGTGCGAATCCTACTTGGACTAGGAGTCCAAGTAGGACTCCCCCCTTGGCACGCCCCTCCTAGGCCGCCGGCCTCCTCCTCCGCCCCTTTATATATGGGGGCGGGGGGGCATCCTAAAGGCACACTAAGCTTTGTCTTAGCCGTGTGCGGTGCCCCCCTCCACAGTTTACTCCTCCGGTCATAGCGTCGTAGTGCTTAGGCGAAGCCCTGCACGGATCACATCACCAACACCATCGCCACACCGTCGTGCTGACGGAGCTCTCCCTCGACCCTATACTGGATCAAGAGCTCGAGGGACGTCATCGAGCTGAACGTGTGCTGAACACGAAGGTGCCGTACGTTTGGTACTTGGATCAGTTGGATCATGAAGACGTTCGACTACGTCAACCGCGTTAACATAACGCTTCCGCTTTCGGTCTACGAGGGTACGTGGACACACTCTCCCCTCTGATTGCTATGCATCTCCTAGATAGATCTTACGTGATCGTAGGATTTTTTTTGAATTGCTACGTTCCCCAACAGTGGCATCCGAGCCAGGTCTATGCGTAGATGATATGCACGAGTAGAACACAATGAGTTGTGGGCGATAATAGTCATACTGCTTCCACCAATGTCTTACTTTGATTCGGCGGCATTGTTGGATGAACCGGCCCGGACCAACATTACATGACCGCGTTCATGAGACTGGTTCTACCGACGTGCTTCGCACACAGGTGGCTGGCGGGTGTCTGTTTCTCCAACTTTAGTTGAATCGAGTTTGACTACGGCCGGTCCTTGTTGAAGGTTAAAACAGCAAACTTGACAAAAAATCGTTGTGGTTTTGATGCGTAGGTAAGAATGGTTCTTGCTAGAAGCCCGTAGCAGCCACACAAAACTTGCAACAACAAAGTAGATGACGTCTAACTTGTTTTTGTAGGGCATGTTGTGATGTGATATGGTCAAGACGTGATGAGATATAAATTGTTGTATGAGATGATCATGTTTTGTAAAAGTTATCGGCAACTGGCAGGAGCCTTATAATTGTCACTTTATTGTATGAAATGCAATCGCCATGTAATTGCTTTACTTTATCACTAAGCAGTAGCGATAATCGTGGAAGCAATAGTTGGCGAGACGACAATGACGCTACGATGGAGATCAAGGTGTCAAGCTGGTGACTATGGAGATCATGACTGTGCTTTGGAGATGGAGATCAAAGGCAGACGATGATGATGGCCATATCATGTCACATATTTTGATTGCATGTGATGTTTATCCTTTATGCATCTTATTTTGCTTAGTACGGCGGTAGCATTATAAGATGATCCCTCACTAAATTTCAAGGTATAAGTGTTCTCCCTGAGTATGCACCGTTGCTACAGTTCATCGTGTCGAGACACCACGTGATGATCCGGTGTGATAAGCTCTACGTTCACATACAACGGGTGCAAGCCAGTTTTGCACGTGCATAATACTCGGGTTAAACTTGATGAGCCTAGCATATGCAGATATGGCCTCGGAACGTTGAGACCGAAAGGTCGAACGTGAATCATATAGTAGATATGATCAACATAGTGATGTTCATCATTGAATCTATGTTGTTGATGGCCCGTGCTACCGTTCCCTTGAATTTTAATGCATTCCTAGAGAAAGCTAAGTTGAAAGATGATGGTAGCAACTACACGGACTGGGTCCATAACTTGAGGATTATCCTCATTGCTGCATAGAAGAATTACGTCCTGGAAGCACCGCTAGGTGCGAGACCCGCTACAGGAGCTACTGCGGACGTTATGAACGTCTGGCAGAGCAAAGCTGATGACTACTCGATAGTTCAGTGTGCCATGCTTTACAGCTTAGAATCGGGACTTCAAAGACGTTTTGAACGTCATGGAGTATATGAGATGTTTCAGGAGTTGAAGTTAATATTTCAAGCAAATGCCCGAGTTGAGAGATATGAAGTCTCCAACAAGTTCTACAGCTTCAAAATGGAGGAGAATAGTTCTGTCAGTGAACACATACTCAGAATGTCTGGGTACCATAACCACTTGACTCAGCTGGGAGTTAATCTTCCTGATGATAGTTTCATTGACAGAGTTGTTCAATCACTGCCACCAAGCTATAAAGGCTTTGTGATGAACTACAACATGCAAGGGATGGAAAAGACAATTCCCGAGCTCTGCGCGATGCTGAAGGCTGCGGAGGTAGAAATCAAGAAGGAGCATCAAGTGTTGATGGTTAACAAGACCACTAGTTTCAAGAAAAAGGGCAAAGGGAAGAAGGGGAACTTCAAGAAGAACAACAAGCAAGTTGCTGCTCAAGGCAAGAAACCCAAGTCTGGACCTAAGCCTGAGACTGAGTGCTTCTACTGTAAAGGGACTGGTCACTGGAAGCGGAACTACCCCAAGTATTTGGAGGATAAGAAGGATGGCAAAGTGAAAGGTATATTTGATATACATGTTATTGATGTGTACCTTACTAATGCTCGTAGTAATGCCTGGGTATTTGATACTGGTTCTGTTGCTCATATTTGCAATTCGAAACAGGGGCAACAGATTAAACAAAAATTGGCTAAGGACGAGGTGGCTATGCGCGTGGGAAATGGCTCCAAAGTCGATGTGATCGCCGTCGGCACGCTACCTCTACATCTACTGTCGGGATTAGTTTTAGACCTAAATAATTGTTATTTGGTGCCAGCGTTGAGCATGGACATTATATCTGGATCTTGTTTGATGCGAGATGATTATTCATTTAAATCAGAGAATAATGGTTGTTCTATTTATGTGAGTAATATCTTTTATGGTCATGCACCCTTGATGAGTGGTCTATTTTTGTTGAATCTCGATTGTAGTGATACACATGTTCATAATATTGAAGCCAAAAGATGCAAAGTTAATAATGATAGTGCAACTTATTTGTGGCACTGCCGTTTAGGTCATATGGTGTA
This sequence comes from Triticum aestivum, assembly GCF_018294505.1. Classification (NCBI taxonomy): domain Eukaryota; kingdom Viridiplantae; phylum Streptophyta; class Magnoliopsida; order Poales; family Poaceae; genus Triticum; species Triticum aestivum. Next base: position 285,622,870 of record NC_057799.1, read on the forward strand.
AAGCGCATGAAGAAACTCCATGCAGATGGACTTTTGGAATCACTTGATGCTTGCAAACCATGCCTCATGGGCAAGATGACTAAAACTCCGTTCTCCAGAACAATGGAGCGAGCAACTGACTTATTGGAAATAATACATACTGACGTATGCAATCCGATGAGTGTTGAGGCTCGCGGCGGGTATCGTTATTTTCTGACCTTCACAGATGATTTGAGCAGATATGGGTATATCTACTTGATGAAACATAAGTCTGAAACATTTGAAAATTTCAAAGAATTTCAGAGTGAAGTGGAAAATCATCGTAACAAGAAAATAAAGTTTCTATGATCCGATCGTGGAGGAGAATATTTGAGTTATGAGTTTGGTCTTCATTTGAAACAATGTGGAATAGTTTCGCAACTCACGCCACCTGGAACACCACAGCGTAATGGTGTGTCCGAACGTCGTAACCGTACTTTATTAGATATGGTGCGATCTGATGTCTCTTACCGATTTACCACTATCGTTTTGGGGTTATGCTTTAGAGACGGCTGCATTCACGTTAAATAGGGCAGCATCTAAATCCATTGAGACGACACCATATGAATTGTGGTTTGGCAACAAACCTAAGCTGTCGTTTCTTAAAGTTCGGGGCTACGATGCTTATGTGAAAAAGCTTCAACCTGATAAGCTCGAACCCAAATCGGAGAAATGTGTCTTCATAGGATACCCAAAGGAAACTGTTGGGTACACCTGTAAGTGCATCTAGTGCCACCCCTAGTTGGTTTTGGAGTATTGACGACAAACTTGGTTGAGGGACTAATGTGTTTGTGAGAATTGCAGGATAACACAGGTACTAGGCTCATATTGATTCGGTTTACCTACCAGAGATGACCCCTAAAAATGTGTGAAGATATTGAAGACAATGGTGGTCTCTGAAGATATTCATAGTGAAGATTATGACATGAGAAGACATTCACGTGAAGACTATGAGGGCGAAGACATAGTTGTTTCGTAGTTTTTGTTTTCTTCTTTGTTGAGTCATAGGAACCACCGTACTATTAAGTGGGGTCCAAGTGAACAAAGTCAGTATGAGTGATGTGATGCTCAACCAAATCCTATGTCTTCGAGCGAAGACAATGAGAGCAAATCTTATCCAGAGCTGGATGAGTCAGCTTTACTTATAGCCCAAGTCAAGCTGCCGCGTGTGTTTGAAATCTAACCGTTGGACACGTGTCAGTTCCTTAGTGACCCAGGGTCATTTCGGACAAATCAGGTCGGGTTGCCTCCTGGCTATAAATAGCCCACCCCCTACACCATAAATAGGTGGCTGCTCAGAGTTAGTGCACGACTTTTGTCGTTTGAGAGCAACCCACCTCCGAAGCATTTGAGAGAGAGATCCTTGTGAGGACAAAGCCCAAAACACGCAGAGCCAAAGAGTGTTAGGCATCACTGAAGTCTTTCTGTCCGCGTGATCTGAAGACTTGTTACACTTGAGGACTGTGAATCCTCCAGCCGGTTAGGCGTCACGTTCTGAGCATCCAAGAGCCATTGTGGATTGCCAGTGAACGAAGTCTGTGAAGGTTTGGAAGTCTACCTTGAAGACTTACCAGAGTGATTGGGCGAGGACTGTGTGTTCTTAGCTCAAGGGGAATAAGGTGAAGATGCGGTCTTCTGAGTTAAATCTCAGCCTCCCTAACCAGACGTACAGTTGTCACAACAACTGGAACTGGTCTACCAAATCCTTCTCCCCACCAAGCAACTGGTTCTATCCTTCCCATCTCTTTACTTTACAGTTTGTCTTCGTGAAGTCATTGCCTGCTTGCATGATCTGATTGTCTTCACTGTGTGAAGACTGTTTGTTGTTTGGCTTCATACTATCTTCCATCCTGATCCATACTACCTAGCTGCTGATAGTCTTCGTTCTCTCACTTCATTGCTTACTTGACTATGGCTTGTCTAGTGTAGTCTACCTTCCGCTGCATATCAATAGGTTCATTTCTACTGTTTGTCTTCAAAGCCCCCGTGTTTTGAAGACAATCATAAAAATCGCATATTCACCCCCTCTAGTCGATAACTAGCACTTTCAATTGGTATCAGAGCAAGGTGCTCCCTTGTTCTGTGTGATTCGGTTTAACCACCTGGAGTTTTAGCTATGTCGACTGCAGGGATAATCAAGGTCTCCGCTGCGTGCCCTGTCTTCGATGGCACTGATTACCCCTACTGGAAGAATAAGATGCGTATGCATCTTGAAGCCATTGACGTCGACCTCTGGTATGTCGTCAAGAACGGCGTTCCCAAGGTCGGTGAAGGTGTCACCGCTGCTGATGTCAAGAGGTTCATTCAACTGGACTCGACCGCCAAGAACATCATCTGTGGTCATCTGACCAAAGGACAGTATGGCCGTGTGAGTGCTCTGGAAACTGCGAAGCTAGTCTGGGACTGGCTGTCCAAGGTCAACGAAGGCGTCTCAACCCAGAGAGACTCAAGGATTGATGTTCTTCGCAACCTCTTCAACCGCTTCAAGAGAAACGACAATGAGAATGTCCAGCTCACGTTTGATCGCCTCACTGATATCACAAATGAGCTTCGCGCACTCGGCGCCACTGAGATCACCAAGCACGAAATCGTCAAGAAGCTTCTGAGATCACTTGACAGCTCATTCGACACCCTGGCCCTGATGATTCAAGAATGCCCTGACTTCAAGACTCTCGATCCGTCTGACATACTTGAGAGGCTCAACACACATGAGTTCCAGTTATCTGAGAAAAGAGATATCTATGGTCCCAACTATGGCCGAACTCGCGCTTTGAAGGCAAAGGTTGTTTCCTCATCTGAAGAAGAATCTGACTGCAGTTCTGAGGATCCTGAAGACATTGGAAAGGAGCTTGCTATGCTTGTGAAGAAGTTCCAGAAGTTCACCAAGAAGAAAGGCTTCAGAAAGTCTTCAAGATCCAGCTCAAGAAATGATGAAGCTTCCACTCGTGACCACAAGAAGAGAACATGCCACAAATGCAAGAAACCTGGTCACTACATCTCTGAGTGTCCACAGTGGGACAATGAAACCAAGAAGAAGAAGAAGAGCAAGGAATATGATTCTGATGACAAGAAGAAGAAGAAATCCTCAAAGTCTTCTTCAAGTCTTCGTCAAAGTCTTCATCACACAAGAAGAGCTCATCAAGCAAGGCTCGTGCGTTTGTTGGCAAGGAGATGGATTCAGAGGAGGAGTCTGCTTCTGAGGAGGCGGAGGTGGAGTCTGAGGAGGAGTCCGATTCAGGCGTGGCAAGCCTGGCTCTAGCTTCAGCCTATGTCGCCAAGTCCATCTTCAACACTGAAGACAATGGCCTCGTCACCAACGCTGATGCTAATGATGAGGATGACTCTGCTCCCACCTACTGCTTCATGGCACGTGGTGCCAAGGTAAACTCACGCGATGCTTACTTTCAAACATCAAGTGAAGATGACTCTGAATGTGAATCTAAACCTAGCTACAAAACACTTGCTAAAATTGCAACTGAACAACAAACTGCTATGGAACATATTCAAAAGTTGCTAGACAAAAGCGATGACCTGTTGGACGCGGAAATGACCCGAACTCAGTCCTTAATTGAAGACATTAAAAATCTTCATGTTAAGTACGAGGAACTTGAAAGTCGTCATGAAACGCTCTCAACTACTCATGAAAAGCTTTCCTATGATTATCTTCAAAGGAAGCAAGAACTTGAGAACTTGAGAGCGACTCATGAAGATCTTCAAAAGGAGAACGAGTCACTCGCGCTCAACAGATCAGTTCCGCTCAGGAAGGTTTGAACCACCATGTCTAAAATGTCTTGAGCGTGATAATGCTGTCTCTGTTGCTGAATGTTCTACTGCTGCTACTGTTGCAATATCTTCAACTGCTGATGTGGTAACTAACCCCTCTGCTGAGGATACCACTACTATTGCTGATGAGAATGCCAGGTTGAAGACATTGCTTGAAACAGGAATGTACAAAAGTCTCAAAGGGCATCAGACACTATGTGATGTCCTCAAGAAACAGATTCTGAACCGAAACCCTAGGAAAGAGGGTGTTGGGTTCGAGAGGAAAATGAATGTTGATGGTTCTTACTGGAAGCCTGAGCAGTACCCCAAAACCACATGGGTTGCTGCAAAGGGACCTTCAGTGGATCCATCTACCTTATCTGGCTTCACTTGTGCTAACCCGATTATCATTGATGAATCCTTTGATGCAAACTATAAACTGTTTAAGAATCAGAATGGTGAAGTGTTTGCCAGGTATATTGGTACTAACTGCAGGAATGGACCACCTTTGAAGAAGATCTGGGTGCCCAAAAGTTGTCTTGAGAACTTCCTGTGAATGTCATCATGACACCACCTGGGAAGAAGACAAACCCCAGACCAAAGGCTTCATATGGTCCAAAGGCTTCATACAGACAGAGGACTCACCAGAGTCACCCTAACGCCAATGTTTTGCAGGGAAACCATACTCAGACTTATGAATATGAGCGTGTTTCATCAAACCGCTATGTTCATAAGACCAAGAACTTTTCTGCTTATTCTTATGAGTATTATTCACCTCCTGCAAGGCTATTTGCTAGGGCTCCAAAGCCGAAGTTCTCAGATGCTGCACTTAGACTCATTGCTTCTAAGCCACCCCTGAAGATGTGGGTGGTTAAGAAAAATTAACTCTCTTTTGCAGGGAAAGGTCTCCAGCCGGAAATCAAAGGCTTCTGATGCTTATGCTGGGGACCTAAAACATCTTGTGGGACGCAAGATAAAATGCCAAATGGTCTTACTATGTATTTCGTCCCAGGATTCCTTGACAAACATCCTATTTACCCTAACCAAGATCTGAACTTTCATAATCCGCTTGTTCGTCAAATGTTTATGCTTCACAATACCCTTGGTGAAGCCTATCCCCCAAACTGCACTGTAGGGTATGACACCAAAGGCTTCAGAATGGATTATGGACAGTGGATGCACTAACCACATGACTGGTGATCGAAGTCTTCTCATGGATTCAACCCTACGTCCATCTGACAAGAGTCACATCACATTTGCTGACACTGGTAAAAGCAAGGTATTGGGTCTAGGTAGAGTTGCAATCTCAAAGGATCAGCACATGGATAAAGTGATGCTTGTTGAATCCCTTGGTTTCAACTTAATGTCTGTCTCAATGCTTTGTGATCTGAACATGATTGTGATATTTGGAAAATATCGTTGCCTTGTGCTTATGGAATCTGACAAATCTCTAGTCTTTGAAGGGTATCGAAAAGACGATTTGTACATGGTAGATTTCTCAGCAGGACCACAGTTGGCCGTATGTCTTCTAGCAAAAGCTTCAGAGTGCTGGCTCTGGCATCGGAGGCTAGGGCATGCTGGCATGAGGAACTTGTACACTCTCGCGAAGAAGAAGCATGTCGTAGGCATCGAGGGCGTCAAGTTCAAGAAGGATCATCTATGTGGTGCCTGCGAAGCTGGAAAGATGACTAGGGCCAAGCATCCCTCGAAGACAATCATGACGACGTCACGTCCCTTCGAGCTGCTTCACATGGACTTATTTGGCCCTACTCACTACTCTACCCTTACTACCACTGCTTGCCTCTAGGGCTTCGTCATTGTTGATGATTACTCAAGATATACATGGGTGCACATAATCCTCTACAAGAATGAAGTGCAGGATGTCTTCAGACGATTCGCCAATCATGCCATGACGAACTATGGCATCAAGATCAAGCACATCAGAAGTGACAATGGCACAGAATTCAAGAACACCGGCCTCGACACTTATCTTGATACATTGGGCATCACACATGAGTTCTCAGCTCCATACACACCTCAGCAGAATGGCATCGTGGAGCGCAAGAACAGAACCCTCATTGAGATGGCACGGACGATGCTTGATGAGTACAAGACTCCAAGAAAGTTCTGGCCTGAAGCCATTGATACTGCATGCCACGTCATCAACCGTGTTTATCTTCACAAGCTTCTAAAGAAGACATCCTATGAGCTTCTAACTGGTAAGAAGCCAAACGTTAGTTACTTCAGAGTATTTGGTGCTAGTTGCTGGATCAAGGATCCACATCACACTTCAAAATTTGCACCGAAAGCACATGAAGGTTTTATGCTTGGCTACGGAAAGGATTCGCACTCCTACAGAGTCTTCAACCTCTTTCACTATAAAGTGGTTGAAACTGTAGATGTGCGGTTCGATGAGACTAACGGCTCGCAAAGAGAGCACCTGCCAAATGTGCTAGATGAAGCCTCACCAAGTGAATCTATCAAGCTTATGGGTACTGGAGAAATCATACCTTCAGAGGCACAGGCTGAAGAAGAAATCATTATTTTTGCACCTAATCAACCCGAAGACACTGCTCAGCCTGAAGTCAATGCTGAAATGAAGACAATGATCAGCAAGAGCAAAATCTTCGTCTAGTTCATCCTCGTGTTGCAAATGAAGTACATATTGAGAAGATAATCGATAGCATCAATGCACCTGGTCCACTCACTCGTTCAAGAGCAACACAGCTAGCAAATTTCTGTGGGCACTTTGCATTTGTCTCTATATCTGAACCCAAGAAAGTTGATGAAGCCTTCATGGAACCTGAATGGATTCAAGCTATGCAAGAAGAGCTTCAACAGTTCGAGCTGAACAATGTTTGGGAACTAGTAAAGCGTCCTGATCCTCGCAAGCACAACATCATAGGCACCAAATGGATCTATCGCAACAAACAAGATGAGCATGGTCAAGTCGTCAGAAACAAGGCTCGTCTCGTTGCTCAAGGTTACACTCAAGTAGAAGGGATTGACTTCGATGAAACATTTGCTCCGGTGGCTAGGCTTGAAGCCATTCGCATACTGCTAGCCTATGCCAACCATCACAACATCCTTCTGTATCAAATGGATGTAAAGAGTGCCTTTCTCAATGGCAAAATTGAAGAAGAAGTGTATGTTGCACAACCACCTGGTTTTGAAGACCCAAAGCATCCTGACATGGTATACAAGCTCAACAAGGCACTGTATGGCCTCAAACAAGCCCCTCGCGCTTGGTATGCCACTCTCAAAGACTTCCTGAAGAGCAAAGGCTTCAAACCTGGTTCCCTGGATCCCACACTCTTCATGAAGACATATGATGATGAACTGTTTGTGTGCCAAATCTATGTGGATGACATAATCTTCGGCTGCACTGACAAGAAATACAGTGATGAGTTTGGACATATGATGCAAGAGCAATATCAGATGTCCATGATGGGTGAGCTGAAATTCTTCCTCGGTCTTCAAATCCGTCAGCAGAGCAACGACATCTTCATATCACAAGAGAAATACCTCAAAGATTGCCTGAAGAAGTTTGGAATGCAAGACTGCAAAGGATACACGACGCCAATGCCAACCAAAAGTCATTGGGCCCCGACGACAATGGTAAAGAGTTCGATCAAAAGGTATACCGCTCCATGATTGGTTCTTTACTCTATTTATGTGCATCTAGGCCAGATATAATGCTTAGCGTTTGCATGTGTGCCCGATTCCAAGCGGCAGCAAAGGGATCGCATCACTTAGCTGTGAAGCGAATTCTTCGATATTTGGCCTACACCCCAACACTAGGATTATGGTATCCAAAGGGCTTAGAGTTTGATCTAGTTGGATTCTCAGATGCTGATTATGCTGGTGACAAGGTTGATCGCAAGTCCACATAAGGCACATGTCAGTTTCTTGGACGATCTCTTGTCTGTTGGTCTTCAAAGAAGCAGAACAGTGTATCCCTGTCCACTGCTGAATCTGAATACATTGCTGCTGGATCTTGCTGCGCTCAGCTTCTATGGATGAAGCAAACTCTCAAGGACTATGGCATCCACCTGAAGCATGTGCCCCTCTACTGCGGCAATGAAAGCGCTATCAAGATTGCCAACAACCCAGTCCAGCACTCAAAGACAAAGCACATTCAGATCCGTCATCACTTTCTCAGAGATCATGTCATGAAGGAAGATATTGATATCATTCACGTCAACACTGGAGAGCAATTGGCAAATATCTTCACAAAGCCCTTGGATGAGAAAAGGTTTTGCAAGTTGCGGTGTGAGCTAAATATCTTAGAATCCTCAAATGTCCTGTAATTGGACACACATCCTAATGTTTATGCATGTTGATGACTTAGATGTGCAACACACGAAGTAACATATATCTTCAATCAATGAAGATATACACTCTAAGTGTGAATACATTAAATGCAGAATTTGACTTCGGAGCGCCACGACAATTGTGTGTCGTGTCTGGGTCTAATACTTCCTATACGGTGGGTAACGCCACCACCAAAATCTTTTTGAAGTGTTTCATTTGGTGTCATAATTGCATAGTCTTCGCATTTGGTTTGTCTTCAACATTGATTTGACTTCAAGGTTTATCTTCGCAATGTTGAGTTGGTCTTATACAGATATATAAATATATATATATATGCGTGTTCTGTCCTCTACAGCATTTACTTATAGCTATGCCTTCATACTTGAATTTGTTTCTAATCTAAGTGAATGTGATCAGACCCTAACCCCCTCTGTGCTTCTACCTCAAATTCTATCTATCTAAGTCATATGCACTCTGTTGAAACCGGTCAAATGTCTTCTCTGAGTCCTTGTCAGCAGAAGACACAGAGACAAACATTCAAATCTGCTTAGTGCCATATCCCTTTTGCCTGAATACTGGAGAAGACAGAACAACCACCTGACAATCCAGGCGTGCGTGGGAACATGGAACAACTTCCCATAAGTTGCATGCAGGCCACGTGTCCTTCAGATGTGAACCGCCAGGGGCACCTGCGTAATTACGCTGTGCCATCCCTTTCCTTATAAATACACACACCTCACGGTCATTATCTCTTTTTCCACCTCGCCACCTCGCTCAAACCCTAGCGCCTCCGCTAGTTCGCGTCGATGTCGGAGAGAAAGTGCTTAGCTGCCGCGACTTCTTCGACGCCGTCCTCACGCCGGCCGCGGACCTCGTCCTCTCCGCCGCCGCCGTAGGTTTCTTCCGCCGCCAAGTTAGGGCGCGGGAGATTGAACTGCTCGGCTTCTAACTCTGCCTCGTCTAGCAGTTCGTCAGCGGTAATTAAATCTCACTTTTTACTGCCTTTTCGATCCGTCAAATCCATCCACTTCAACCAAAAGTGGTTTCTACACTTCCAAATATGGATCCGTCTTTATCTGCATCTCATATCATGCTAAGAATATTCACTTATGCTTCATAACTAGTTAGATTCCTCACTTGTACTTATTCATGGATTCGTACAAATCTGGAACCAACTCTCTTCAAATAAGTGAATATCTTCGCTCTATGAGGTCAATGTCTTCAAACTGATTTATCTTCAAAATCTTCTGAGAATGCATATGACCTCTTCCCCTTCTCTCGCACCTCTAATGCTGTCACAGGTACATGTCCATGGGAGAATCCCTTGGTTCCCATAGTCTGCATTCATTTGCAGAGTTCTTAGAGCATCATATTCACTCCCCTGAAGCCAGCTCTTGTCTGACCAGTAGACGGAAGACTTTCACTGTTCTGAAGCCTATCTGCTTGAATATAATGGCCACAGAAAAGTCTGCTAGGAAAGGTGGCAGGCAGCACAGAGGCAACACAGCTCTAGATCTGCCTCCGGATCTGAATGAAATGTACAAAGCTAATCCAGAGGAGAACTACAATCAGCGCAAGACCCGAATCCAATGGATTTGAAGATATTGGGCAGAACAGTGGTTCAAGTACAACTTCGTCACTTCCGAATATGCTAAGAAGAACGCCATCAAGCGCCCTTGGGGCAATATCTTGTACAAGAATCTGCAGCCAAAGTCGAAGCCTGAAGCTATTGCCCAAGGTTTCTACCCATGCATGGTCCAAGGACCGAAGCCTGAGAATGGCGACCCATCATCCATGTTATGGTGTCGTGAAGACAATCTCTTTAAGCGCAACTATCAGTTTGCCAAGGAGTCAGCTGCGAAGAACAAGAAAGATCTTGGACTCAACTTCAACCCTGGTCCATGTGTACCTAGGAAGGATGGGACTTGCGATGCCAATCCAAATGTCATCGGCCCCTTCACCAGCTTCGATGGGCTCCTCTCCCACATTGCTGCTTAGAGGGCCACTGTGGAGCAATCAGCCGATGACGCAGACTCCGAAGATGCGCCTGCTCCACCGAAGCAAAAAATAAAGAAGTCAAAAGCTTCGAAGCCCTCTGCCACACCACAATCTTCGACTATGAAGCCATTGACCACTGCACCTCCTGAACCCAGTGTGCAGTTTGAAGATTTGTCTCGTGTCTCCAAGAAGGCCGAGAAGTCCAAGAAAACCAAGAAGCCCAAGAAGATTTCTGGGCATGAACTGACTCCTGCTGCTGTTCTGCGCAATGAGGAAGACACCATTGATCTGTCCAGTGATGAAGATCTTGGTGATGAAGCACTTGAGATGCTGATCAAGAGAGAGCAAGAGGCAGAGATCTTCAACGATCTGCCCCTCTTTGATGTTGACATTCTGAACAACTTCATCGATGAGTGGTTCGATGACCAAAGCATCAGTATTGATGATCTTCAGCTGCCTGTGGACATAAGCGTCACGTTTCATGGAGCCATTGCTAATGAGTTGGCCCTGGCTCAGAAAATCGTCAAACTCAAGAACAAGATTGATTATGAGAAGGCTCATTTCAAGAAGAATATGGCCAAGCTCAGTGTGGCTGATGTGCAGATCTTCAAGAAGATGCTGCATGATCTTAAGGAACAATTTCACAAGTGTGAAGAAGCCAAAGGCTCACGAGAGCGCATGAAGTACTTTGCGCAGAAATGTGTTCAAGCAAATAATGAAGCTGAGAAGCGAAAAGCTCTTGGGCGTCCTGGCATCGACCCACGAATGGCTGCCAAGCAAAAGAAGAAGTCTGCTGCGGCCCAAACTGAAGCACCAAGGCAGGAAGAACCTCACATTGTCTTCCCTGCCAGTATGACAGGCTCGAAGCCTAAGGTCACCTCAGCAGCTTCAGAGCTGAACAAAACAAGGGCAGCTGAAGCCGAAGCCAGGAAACGCAAGCACAAGGATACTTCTGATGATGCCCCATCCAAGAAAAAAATGGAAGACAAAGTCTTCAAAGAAAGAGCATGCTGCGTCCTCTGAGGCCCTCATTGTTGAACCCATTTCTGTTGCTCTTCCAGCCTCAACCAACCAAGAGCGTCGTCTTGTGATCCATGAGCCTGCTTCCACAGAGGCCACAGAAGATGAAGAAGTTCCAGCTGTTGACCCCATCACAGCTGAAGACATTGGTCATGAAGACAATGTTGATGATGATGTAATCCTTCCTCAGCTCGAGCCCCAGTCGGTATCATCGCCTGCTCCAACGAGCAGTGAACTTATCAGCATCGGTCGTCCATTGACGCCAATTGCTCAGGATGACTCATGGGCCGAGCGCCTACAGCAAGACACCCCAGTGCATGATGAGACACCAAGAACACCACCACCTCAAGTCACCACTCCGGTGCTTGACCACGACAACTACATGGTGCAGACCACTCCCTCACCAAAGGCGTCGCCCGCATTTGGCAGGCTTCGCAAAGGCCCTAGGCCACAGGTCACCATGTCGAGCATTCCAGAAGGGGAAGTGCACCAATGCTCAGTTGCACGTCAAGTGTTTCCTGAAGCCACTCCTACTGCGAATGCCTCTGAGTCTGAAGCTAAAGTCGCTGAAGACATTTTGGCTGCATCAGCCGATGAAGATAATGAAGAAGAAAGAGTTGCCACACCCCCTGCTACTGATCAAGTCATTCTCGAGGAGAATGTGATTGTGCCTGACCCTCCAGTTATTTAACAAGTGGAGGTTGAAAACACTGAGGCTGCCACAAACAACGCCACCGAAGCCAATAACACAGTCATGGCTGAAGACAATGTGGAGCCTGAAGCTAATGTGGATGCTGAAGCCACTGTTCCACCTCCAAGGCCTCACACCATGGAACATGCCTTTGATCGTGGACAACTTGTCACAGTAAAATGGCCTATTATGGTTCCTCCCACTGCTCCTGGACCACAGTATGACTATCATGTGGAGCAAAGGCCTCAAGTTTAGAAGCCCAAGCCACGACTGCCAAGGCTTCCAGGTGCTGCAACTACACCGGGTTCTTTCAGCGTGCACAGCTTCAGAGCACATAACACCTTCTTTGATAGTGCCAATAATCCTACACGAAGCCAAATATCTCATCCGATCGATTTTGGAGCCATCAGCAGCGAAGCTACTACTCCTACATTTTGTACATCAAGAGCGAATCTTTCCACACATGCGTCTAGATTGTGAAGCTATTGCTGGGCTGCCCTGTCTTGAAGAAGCTCTTGACTGCTTTAGGGATGTTGGTTTTCTGCCGTTTGTGACAGACAAAGATCACTGGAATGAAGAGCTTCTGTTGTAGTTCTATGCCACACTTCATATTCGCGGCTACAATAGGGATCCGAAGACATGGACCCTTGAGTGGTACATCACGAAGCCAAAGCTCAAGACATTATCGAGCTTACTTCCCTGCCCACTCCAGGTGAGTTGTACGAGCCTGGTTATCAGCGTCATAGAGATGAACTGCAGAGTATCTTTTAGAGGCCCGAACCAAATATGAGTCAGATGCTCAGTATGATGAAGCCACTGCCTCAAGATGCTGAATACCCAAAGGAATTCTTTGTGAAGGACCTCGAGTACTTGCTACACACAGTATACCACATTCTGAGGCGTACTCTATGGCCGATCAAGGGACATTCTTCTGAAGCCAAACTTGACGAAGCCATGAAGACTTTGGTATTTTATACCATCAATGGCATCAGATTCAACACCTAGGATTTCTTCATCAGACAACTAGCTGCTTCTGGGATTGATCTGTTTGGCCTGAAGTTCTATGCTCCATGGGTGATGCGCCTGATTAAGCTTCATTCCACCATTGACTATTAGCCCTCAGCGCGCAACCACATTGTTTTTCTGCCTGAGGTTGATTTGTCCATTGAAGCCATCTACCCCGAGCCTGCCAAGAAGCCTCTAAATCTTCATAATGCTGAACATCAAAGCTTCACACAACCAATGGAGGGAATTCTTGTCCCCAATGGTGCAACCCCCACTTATCCTCTGGCTGGAAATATGAGAGTGCCACATCATGCCAACACCGAAGCCACTGCAAGTACGATTGCCCAAAGGCCTCGGAAGCGTTACCGTGTACTCAATGACCGAGAGCTTCTTGTGGCCTTGCATCAGAAGCAGGATAAGCATCATGACTGGCTAAAGCGTCAGATGCAGAGTATCTTGGTGGATGTCAATCGCATTCGAAACTTGGCCACCAAGAACTCGTTTGTTGCCCATGAAGCCTGTCGGCAGTCCTGGAAGAGTCTCACAATGCTCTATCCTGAAGACGATCTTCACGAAGATGGCTTCACTGAGGACTTCAAGTTTGATTCCAGGCCTCCACCAAATGCAAGCTGACGTCACACGCCGTCTATTGAAGACTCCGAACATTCGTCTTCGGCTGCAACAGTTGTTGCGAGAGTCATCGATGAAGAAGATGACGCCACTTCACCGACCATGGCTGCACTGCATCTCGACACTGCATCAGGCCCGTCTGCACCACCTAACTCCAACATCGACCCTGCTCCATCATCCACTCCTGCTGGGAACGAGAAGACACTCTATGTCTTCAAACCTTTTTGGTCATTACTGACAAAAGGGGGAGAAGCTTATGAGTTGATAGTCTTCAAGCGGGTCCTTATGGGTGGTTGCATTATTTTTGCTAAGTCTTTACAACTCTCGTCTTTTGAAATGTTTGGTTCTTTGAGTTGTAACACTTAAACTCGATGGCCGTCTGCTACTTTTTCTGCTACCTTGTGATGCGATGATAAATTCCGCATGAAGCCATTCCACAGGCGTCCATTTTTCATTATGCATGTCATTATCTTTGTTATCTCTTTATATGCATAATGAATTGTCTTCATAAGTTGAAGAGGGTCTCCACAAAGTAAAACCTGCCATGTGCATTTGCATTCGAAAGCAAACTACTTATATGCACATCTTCAGGGGGAGCCTTTTACTGCTTATGAAGACAATCCCTTAATCCTTAACTTTCACATACTTTTATCCCCGTTGAAAACTTCAACCAGTTTGTCATCAATACCAAAAAGGGGGAGATTATAAGTGCATCTAGTGCCACCCCTAGTTGGTTTTGGAGTATTGACGACAAACTTGGTTGAGGGACTAATGTGTTTGTGAGAATTGCAGGATAACACAGGTAGTAGTCTCATATTGATTCGGTTTACCTACCAGAGATGACCCCTAAAAATGTGTGAAGACATTGAAGACAATGGTGGTCTCTGAAGATATTCACAGTGAAGATTATGAAATGAGAAGACATTCACGTGAAGACTATGGAGTGCGAAGACATAGTTGTTTCGTAGTTTCCTTTTCTTCTTTGTTGAGTCATAGGAACCACCGTACTGTTAAGTGGGGTCCAAGTGAACAAAGTCAGAGTGACTGATGTGATGCTCAACCAAATCCTATGTCTTCGAGCGAAGACAATGAGAGCAAATCTTATCCAGAGCTGGATGAGTCAGCTTTACTTATAGCCCAAGTCAAGCTGCCGCGTGTGTTTGAAATCTGACCATTGGACACGTGTCAGTTCCTTAGTGACCCAGGGTCATTTCGGACAAATCAGGTCGGGTTGCCTCCTGGCTATAAATAGCCCACCCCCTACACCATAAATAGGTGGCTGCTCAGAGTTAGTGCACGACTTTTGTCGTTTGAGAGCAACCCACCTCCGAAGCATTTGAGAGAGAGATCCTTGTGAGGACAAAGCCCAAAACACGCAGAGCCAAAGAGTGTTAGGCATCACTGAAGTCTTTCTGTCCGCGTGATCTGAAGACTTGTTACACTTGAGGACTGTGAATCCTCCAGCCGGTTAGGCGTCACGTTCTGAGCGTCCAAGAGTCATTGTGGATTGCCACTGAACGAAGTCTGTGAAGGTTTGGAAGTCTACCTTGAAGACTTACCAGAGTGATTGGGCGAGGACTGTGTGTTCTTAGCTCAAGGGGAATAAGGTGAAGACGCGGTCTTTTGAGTTAAATCTCAGCCTCCCTAACCAGACGTACAGTTGTCACAGCAACTGGAACTGGTCTACCAAATGCTTGTCATCACCAAGCAACTGGTTCTATCCTTCCCATCTCTTTACTTTACAGTTTGTCTTCATGAAGTCATTGCCTGCTTGCATGATCTGATTGTCTTCACTGTGTGAAGACTGCTATTGTTTGGCTTCATACTATCTTCCATCCTGATCCATACTACCTAGCTGCTAATAGTCTTCATTCTCTCACTTCATTGCTTACTTGACTATGGCTTGTCTAGTGTAGTCTACCTTCCGCTGCATATCAATAGGTTCATTTCTACTGTTTGTCTTTAAAGCCCCCGTGTTTTGAAGACTTCCATAAAAATCGCCTATTCACCCCCCTCTAGTCGATGACTAGCACTTTCAACACCTTCTATCACAGATTCGAAGGCAAGATATTTGTTGCTAAGCATTGATCCTTTCTAGAGAAGGAGTTTCTCTCGAAAGAAGTGAGTGGGAGGAAAGTAGAACTTGATGAGGTAACTGTACCTTCTCACGAATTGGAAAGTAGTTCATCACAGAAATCAGTTCCAGTGATTCCTACACCAATTAGTGAGGAAGTTAATGATGACGATCATGAAACTTCCGATCAAGTTACTACTGAACCTCGTAGGTCAACCAGAGTACGGACCGCACCAGAGTGGTACGGTAATCCTGTTCTGGAGGTCATGTTACTTGACCATGACGAACCTACGAACTATGAGGAAGCGATGATGAGCCCAGATTCCACGAAATGGCTTGAGGCCATGAAATTTGAGATGGGATCCATGTATGAGAACAAAGTGTGGACTTTGGTTGACTTGCCCGATGATTGGCAAGCCATAGAGAATAAATGGATCTTCAAGAAGAAGACTGACGTTGACGGTAATGTTACTGACTACAAAGCTCGACTTGTAGCAAAAGGTTTTTCACAAGTTCAAGGAGTTGACTATGATGAGACCTTCTCACCCGTAGCGATGCTTAAGTCTGTCCGAATCATGTTAGCAATTGCCGCATTTTATGATTATGAAATTTGGCAAATGGATGTCAAAACTGCATTCCTTAATGGATATCTTAAAGAAGAGTTGTATATGATGCAACCAGAAGGTTTTGTTGATCCTAAAGGTTCTAACAAAGTGTGCAAGCTCTAGCGATCCATTTATGGACTGGTGCAAGCCTCTCGGAGTTGGAATATACGCTTTGATAGTGTGATCAAAGCATATGGTTTTATACAGACTTTTGGAGAAGCCTGTATTTACAAGAAAGTGAGTTGGAGCTCTGTAGCATTTCTAATATTATATGTGGATGACATATTATTGATTGGAAATAACACATAATTTCTGGATAGCATAAAAGGATACTTGAATAAGAATTTTTCAATGAAAGACCTCGGTGAAGCTGCTTATATATTGGGCATCAAGATCTATAGAGATAGATCAAGACGCTTAATTGGACTTTCACAAAGCACATACCTTGATAAAGTTTTGAAGAAGTTCAAAATGGATCAGTCAAAGAAAGGGTTCTTGCCTATATTGCAAGGTGTGAAGTTGAGTCAGACTCAATGCCCGACCACTGCAGAAGATAGAGAGAAAATGAAAGTCATTCCCTATGCCTCAGCCATAGGTTCTATCATGTATGCAATGCTGTGTACCAGACCTGATGTGTGCCTTGCTATAAGTTTAGCAGGGAGGTACCAAAGTAATCCAGGAGTGGATCACTGGACAACGGTCAAGAACATCCTGAAATACCTGAAAAGGACTAAGGATATGTTTCTCGTTTATGGAGGTGACAAAGAGCTTGTCGTAAATGGTTACATTGATGCAAGCTTTGACACTGATCTGGATGACTCTAAGTCGCAAACTGGATACATATTTATATTTAATGGTGGAGGTTTCAGTTGGTGCAGTTCCAAACAAAGCGTCGTGGCGAGATCTACGTGTGAAGCGGAGTACATAGCTGCTTCGGAAGCAGCAAATGAAGGAGTTCATATCCGATCTAGGTGTAATACCTAGTGCATTGGGTCCAATGAAAATCTTTTGTGACAATACTGGAGTAATAGCCTTGGCGAAGGAATCTAGATTTCACAAGAGAACCAAACACATCAAGAGACGCTTCAATTCCATCTGCGATCAAGTCAAGGAGGGAGACATAGAGATTTGCAAAATACATACGAATCTGAATGTTGCAGACCCATTGACTAAGCCTCTTCCACGAGCAAAACATGATCAGGACCAAGACTCCATGGGTGTTAGAATCATTACTATGTAATCTAGATTATTGACTCTAGTACAAGTGGGAGACTGAAGGAAATATGCCCTAGAGGCAATAATAACCTTGTTATTTATATTTCCTTATATCATGATAAATGTTTATTATTCATGCTAGAATTGTATTAACCGGAAACTTAGTACATATGTGAATACATAGACAAAACAAAGTGTCCCTAGTATGCCGCTACTTGACTAGCTTGTTAATCAAAGATGGTTAAGTTTCCCGACCATAGACATGTGTTGTCATTTGATGAACAGGATCACATCATTAGAGAATGATGTGATGGACAAGACCCATCCGTTAGCTTAGCATTATGATCGTTTAGTTTTATTGCTATTGCTTTCTTCATGATTTATACATATTCCTCTGACTATAAGATTATGCAACTCCCGAATACTGGAGGAACACTTTGTGTGCTATCAAATGTCACAACGTAACTGGGTGATTATAAAGATGTTCTACAGGTGTTTCCGAAGGTGTTTGTTGAGTTGGCATAGATCAAGATTAGGATTTGTCACTCCATGTATCGGAGAGGTATCTCTGGGCCCTCTCGGTAATGCACATCACTATAAGGCTTGCAACCAATGTGGCTAATGAGTTAGTTGTGGGATGATTCATTAAAGAACGAGTAAAGAGACTTGCCGGTAACGAGATTGAACTAGGTATGAGGATACCGACGATCGAATCTCGGACAAGTAACATACCGATGACAAAGGGAATAATGTATGTTGTTATGCGGTTTGACCGATAAAGATCTTCGTAGAATATGTAGGAGCCAATATGAGCATCCAGGTTCCGCTATTGGTTATTGACTGGAGATGTGTCTCGGTCATATCTACATAGTTCTCGAACCCGTTGGGTCCGCACGCTTAACGTTCCATGACGATTTGTATTATGAGTTATTTGTTTTGGTGACCGAAGTTTGTTCGGAGTCCCGGATGAGATGACGGACATGACGAGGAGTCTCGAAATGGTCGAGAGGTAAAGATTCATATGTTGGAAGGTTATATACGGACACCGTAATGGTTCCAAAGAAGATTGGGGATTTTTGGAGTACCGGGAGGTTACGGGACCCCCCCTGGGAAAGTTAATGGGCCTCATGGGCCATAGTGGAGAGGAGGAGGCAGCCACATGAGGTGGTGCCCCCCAAGCCCAACCCGAATTGGACAAGGGGTGGGGGCGCGGCCCCCCTTTCCTTCTCCCTCTCCACCTCTTTCCCCTTTCCCCCTCCGTTGGAAGGAAGGAGGGGGGCCGAATCCTACTTGGACTAGGAGTCCAAGTAGGACTCCCCCTTGGCACGCCCCTCCTAGGACGCCGGCCTCCTCCTCCCCATTTATATACAGGGGCGGGGGGCACGCCAAAGGCACACCGAGATTTGTTTTAGTCGTGTGCGGTGCCCCCCTCCACAGTTTACTCCTCCGGTCATAGCGTCATAGTGCTTAGGCGAAGCCCTGCGCGGATCACATCACCAACACCGTCGCCACACCATCATGCTGACGGAACTCTCCCTCGATCCTCTATTAGATCAAGAGCTCAAGGGACGTCATCGAGCTGAACGTGTGGTGAACACGGAGGTGCCGTACGTTCGGTACTTGGATCGGTTGGATCGTGAAGATGTTCGACTACATCAACCGCGTTAACATAATGCTTCCGCTTTCAGTCTATGAGGGTACGTGGACACACTCTCCCCTCTCGTTGCTATGCATCTCCTAGATAGATCTGGCGTGATCGTAGGATTTTTTTTGAATTGCTACGTTCCCCAACATATACAATCCATAGATTCATCAAAACAAGCAAACAACACAACAAAAACAGAATCTGTCAAAAACAGAATAGTCTATAGTAATTCGAACAATGACCTTGCTTTTGTAACTCCAAAAATTCTGAAAATTTGGGACAACGTAGTCCATTTGTATATCAATCATGTGTAAAAAATTCAGATTTTTATCACGCTCCAGCGAATCTCAACAATTCTGCTACTGGGCGCAAAAGTTCCTATTTTTTCACAGAATCAAAGCAACTATCATCCAAATCATCCCAAAGGCTTTACTGGGCACAAACGCTAATTTGAACACAAAAATACAACCCTAACAGTATCATAATTGTGTGCACACCAAAAAAAAGAAAAAGAACTACAAAATTAAGATAGCTATTGGGTTGCCTCCCAACAAGCGATATTGTTTTACGCCCCTAGCTTGGCGTAATGCATAGGTTCAAGTGTTGTCATCTTTCATCGTCAATAGGTTACCTAGCCATCTCTTTGAACCATTCATTACTAAATCCTTCATCAATTCCCTTAGTAATCCACTCCCGTTTATCACAAGTATGGTGGTACAAAGTTTTAATAACTTCGGCATAAGGAACTCGCCTCCTAAGATTTTCACTATAAGCAAAATAATATTTGGATTCCAACTACGTATAATGTCTTTATCATGGAGAATTTATTCTATTGGAGGATGCACAAAATTGGTCCTATAGTAAGCAAATATTTCTCTAGCTTCTCGGATTATGTAGTCAAATTCACGCATAAGGATAATAGTAGCAATCTTTTTAATTTTAGGATCATGGATGTCGGTCTACTTGTTTAGGACGTAATGCCTATATATTGATCATGCCATGAATAACGTCATAACTATGCACTTTTCTACCAATTTCCCAATAGTAATTGATGTCTACTATGCAACTTTATTATTTTAGACTCTGTTGGGCCTCCAAGCGCAGAGTTTTGTAGGACAACATCAAATTTCCCTCAAGTGGATGACCTAAGGTTTGTCAGTTCGTGGGAGTTGTAGGATGAATATAGTCTCTCTCGAATAACCATGCAATCAAATACAAGAAATCTCTTGTGTCCCCAACACATAAATACAATGGTAAATTGTATAGGTGCATGATACGTCCCCAAAGTATCTATATTTTTTGATTGTTCCATGCTATTATAGTATCAATCTTGGATGTTTGATATCACTTTTTGTGGTAGTTTATATGATTTTATGGTACTAACAAATTAACCAGTGCCAAGTACCAGTTGATGTTTTCTGCTTGTTTTTGGTTTTCTAGGAAATCAGTACCAAACAGAGTCCAAACACTACGAAACTTTTTGATGATTTTTCTGGACAAAAGAGACCCTAGAAGCTTCGGGAGGAGACCAGACGAGAAGTGATGAGACGACAAGGCAATAGGGCACACCCAGGGGGTAGGCGCGTCCTAATGCCTTGTGGGTTCCATGTGGCTCCGTATGACCTAATTCCACCTCTATAAATTCTATAAAATTGGGAAACCAGCAGAGAGCCACCACAAACACTTTTTCCGCCGCTGCAAGTTTCTGTTCTTCCGCAATCCCATTTGGAGGCCTTTTCCGGCACTTTGCCAGAGGGGGAATTGATCATGGAGGGATTGTACATCATCCTTGCTGCCTTCCGATGATGCGTGAGTAGTTCACCACAGACCTACATGTCCATAGCTAGTAGCAAGATGGCTTCAATACAATGTTCTTGGACTTCTATCCGATGTAATCTTCTTTTGCGGTGTGTTTGTTGGGATCCGATGAATTATGGGTTTATGATCAGATTATTCATGAATATTAATTGAGTCTTTTATAGATTATTTACGCATGATTATTATAGCATTGTATTTCTGTCTGATCAATCCGTTTAGTCTGGCCAACTAGATTGATTTATCTTGCAATGGGAGAGGTGCTTTGTGATGGGTTGAATCTAGCGATGCTCAATCCCAGTGAAAGAAAGGGACATGACACATACTTGTATTGTTTCCACTAAGGATAAAAATATGGGGTTTATTCATATTGCTTGGGTTTACTTTGTCTACATCATGTCATCTTGCTTAAGTCGTTACTCTATTTTTGTTAACTGAATACCCTAAATGCATGCTGGATAGCGGTCGATGGGTGGAGTAATAGTAGTAGATCCAAGAAGGAGTCGGTCTACTTGTCTCAGACGTGATGCCTATATACATGATCATTGCCTTGAATGTACTCATAACTATGCGCTTTTCTATCAATTTCCCAACATTAATTTGTTCACCCACCGTATGTTATGTGCCGGAGAGACAAGCATCTGGTAAAACTATGCCCCCAGGTCTACTTTTATCATATAAAAACACAAAAATATTTTGTTGCACTTTTCTTTATTTCATTTTGTTTTGCAATTTATCTATTTACCTACCACTACGAGATTTCATACTTGCAAATAACCGCCGAGGGGATTGACAACCCCCTTGTTTGTGTTGGGTTCAAGTATTTGTTTTTGTGTGTGCAGGTGCTGCTAACGAGTTTCTGTGCGGTTCTCCTACTGGATTGATAACCTTGGTTAATAACTGAGGGAAATACTTATCTCTATTGTACTGCTTCATCCTCTCCTCTTCAGGGAAGTCCAAACACAACTCACAAGTAGCAGGAAGAATTTCTGGCACCGTTGCCAGGGAGGCATCACCAAAATCTATCAAGTACCTTCGCACAAACTATCATCTACTTGCTCTTTATTTTTATTTTCCTTTGCCTCTCGTTTTCATCCCCCCACCTCTATTTTTTTTTGCAAAAACACAATTTTTTTGCTTGCTTGATTGTTTCATGTCATGACTTGATTTTTGTTTGCTTGCTTGTTTGCATTGGGTGCAAGTATTAGTTCCTGAATGAAAAGCATGATTGCAATGATGTTAGTATAAATTCTATTAATGTCAATTGTGCTAATGATATGAAAGCCTACAAGCTTGGGGATGATGAATTTGTTATGTCTAGTACTTATTGTAATGATCATGACTGAGGTGATGCTTCTTTTGATCTTGAAAATTTAATTAAGCCTCATGCTGAATATGATATTAATAATAATGTTTGCAATACTAGTGAAAGTGGGTTTGGAAGAGTATCAACTTTAGAAAAAAATAATCCCACATATTTGGAGAGTATTCAATCTTATGAAATTATTGATCAGGAGTTTTGACTACAACGATTGTCGATCACCACCTGCTGCTGGGTAAGAACTGGTAAGAATTTGAGATTTGCTTGACGGATTTGTGACACCCCACCACCACCACTTTCTAGTAGTCTGTAGGATCATATTCTTATTTGTTTCTATTGCTGCTAACCATGGCAGGATCACAAGCCGACGAGATTGACTGGGAGAACATGACGAAGAAGGAGCTTCATGGTAACTTTCAGCAAATGTTGGGTCAACAGGTGGAAGACGTAATGGCCAGCTTTGGAAAGGCATTGGAGAGGATTGATGACATTGAGAATACAATTGACACCAAGTTGGACGCCAAGTTCGATGAAGTACTTGCACGTGTTGATAGAGGCGAGGTGTCCCGATCTTTTGATGAGATGATAACTATCGATTTGGTGGAGATGACTTTGATGATCCGACTACAAACGTGCAACGACATTGCGCCTAGCAACCGCTAAACCAACTCCGAGAGGTTATTGACCATGCCGGAGCACGATCAACCTAACCACGAAGGTCTAATCCTACAAGCAATCGAAGAACAAGGAAGAATATGATTAAGCAATCTGAATATTGCGAATATGGACGAAGTACTGATAAAAGTGGGGTTTCATAAGCGGTCTTGGTCTGGTCATTGGACACAAACGGAGTACACGAAGTTGCAGCGATGGCTAACTTTTAACTAAATAAAACCCAAGTCTAAACGGTGCCATAAGGGCTGTATTTATAGGAGAAAAGAGAGGGGATTTCATCCACCCTTGGCAAGGTGGGACTAAAACACCTCCTAAGTCGTTTCCCCTACAATATGGAATCTAAAAATAGCCAAATGAGAGGTATTTCGAAAATACATGGACCTAGCCCAAAACTAAGGTGACACAACACCAATAATAAGCTATGGAAGAAATTTATGAAAGACATGTTGTATATTCGTCCAACTTCTTGTATGTCATCATGGTGGCTTCAAAGTGCGGAAATCTTCTCTGGAAACTCCGTTCTTCTTCCCTTCGCGCGCGCCTTCATAATAGTGCTTGATCATGCTCCAATGTTCATACTTCTTGTCCATGCTAGGTGCTTCAACTGTAACCAACACAAATATATCTAAGTTAGGCAGCATCACATTCTCATGAACAATAGAAACATTACCAAGAAACAAAAGTACCTGATAATTTAACTGGCGTGCGCAAGCTCTAGTAATTGGTCCAATAAGTATAGTAGCAGGGGTTGTGGGTGTAACTGTGCTAGCCATGTCCTCATCACGTCTACCACAACCACCACCCGCATCTGCTGCACCATTGCAACAACATCAACAACCACCACGCCATGATACAGCAAGGCGAGCGCAGCGTGTTCCTTTTGAGCCAGGACAAACTTCTGGTGCTGCTGCTACTGCTGCTACTGCTGTTGATGCTTCTGTAGCTCCTGCTAGTACTTCAGAGGAGGAGGACTATTAAGAGGATGAGGTTGATCAAAATCAGAACTACGTGCAACCACCAGCACCACCACGACCAGGTCATCCTCATGCATATAATCGCAACGGTAGCTGCACCACCACCTCAGGTACGAGATCATGACCATCTTCCTAAACTAAAGTTGAATATTCCAACTTTTGAGGGTAGATACATTCCTGATGTATATCTTACTTGGGAGTTAGAAACTGAACAATGTTTTCAATGTTTACAATATCCCGAGGAGAGACAAGTTGCTGCCGCTGTTTATGCTTTCACTAGTTTTGCTTGTGTGTGGTGGTTTGAACATTGTAGATTATGTCCTATTCTAGCTACTTGGGCTGCTTTGAAAACTGCTATGCGTACTCGTTGGATTCCACCATATTACCAACGTGAATTACTTCAAAAATTGCAGCGTTTAAGACAAGGAAAAAATTCCGTAGAGGAATATTATCAGGAATTACAAACTGGCATGATTAGATGTGGTATGGTTGAGGATAACGAAGCTATGCTTGCATGTTTTATGGGTGATTAAATAGAGAGATTCAGACCATTTTAGAGTATAAGGAGTATAACAATATCACTCGTTTACTCCATCTTGCTTATAAAGCTAAACGTGAAGTGTAGGATCGACAGGCATTGGCGCGAACCAACTTTTCTGCAGGTCGACCTTCATCATGGACACCGCGTGCATCCTCTACTTCCACACGTCTACTACACCGACACCTTCGTCAGCTGCCACTCCAACCGTGATACAAGAAAGCAGGCGCAACCACCACTATCTGCCAAGAGCACACCTTCCGGGCCTGCATAGAGCTCTTCTTCATCCATGGCATCAGTAGGGCAAACACATGATATTATTTGTTGTCATTGTAAGGGTGGAGGTCATTGGAGATGCTCTAAGGAAATTGCTCGGCTAGCCCAGCTAGCCAGCTTTCGCTTTGCCAACCTTGCCTGGTCAAACGGTTTAGTTCTTTTTCTTACCAACCTTGCCCCGTGAAAATCGTTTTCATGAGTGGGTCACCGATTTTTCCATGCGTGAAGTTTGCCGTCGGAAGCGAGCCGATCTGGCTCTCCTGAGCTAGCAAGGTTTTTCTAGCCCACCCAAGCTAGCTGGCCCACAAAAGCTATCATATTTTAACAGTTCCAAACGCCTAACCTTGCCCGGCTAGGCTATAAGCTGTTCTTGCTAAGGATCCAAACGCTCCCTAAGTAACAATGCTCGCTAGCAACGAGGCCAGGAGGGGATTGAGATGCGAAGTTAATGGACGACGCCTAAACATTTTGGGAATATCTAATTTTCGTAAGATGACTTAACACCTAGACGAATGGAGTACTACTCCTCAGTTCAGGTTTGATGGAATATTCGTCACCTCTTCTCTTCTTGTACGTACTCCATTTGTATCTCACTTCCTGTGGCTTCGCACTCGCATGATATTCCTATTCTATGAACCTGTGTGTGCGCGCGTGTGTGTGTGTGTGTGTGTTAGAGAGAGCGACACATCGACCTACTCCTACAGAGAGATGGTGTGTAGTGTACGATTTAGCCACGAGAGTCGGTGCATCCTCTCGTTTCCGGGCGTCCGGTCGGGACAGGCGGACAGCTGCCACACCCGCTCCTGACCTGCCTGGCCCACCCAAAGCCCCTCCATCACCCGCGCGCACTTCCCGCCCGAAACGGTCAGCGCCACTCCAAAGAATCGGTGCCGCATTCATGCCTGGGCAGAGCAGACACGACCTCTCCCTGGCGCCTGCTTTGAAGCGAGAAGCGGATTCAAGAGTGATGGTTGCTTCGTCCGTCCAACTTACTTCTGGGTCTATTTGATTTGACGGCTCATTGGTCATTATTACCGAGGTGGTACGACTGCTGGATGTCCCACGCTTTCGGCGGAAGGAGGTACTACTAGATTACAATTTTCTCCATTCTTACAGCGAAGGAGTGCGAAAGCAGTGAAAACACACATGCTCAGTGATTACATGGCCAACCTCACACTATCACCATATTTTCTGGACACCGTGCGACACCTAACTCTTTACATAGTACTCCCTCCGGTCCTCTTTTGTTTGCGTATAAGAAAAATCGGTTTTTCCTGCAATGCTCTGCACATTGGCATATTTTGGCCGGTCTTTCCAGCAGTGCCCCTGCATGCATGCACCCGCAATTACTCCAATCTCTCCCTCCAATGCCTTTCGCATCTTCCCAAGGCAAGGCAACAACCTATCTATCTCTCCAACGCGCATGCAGAGAGATGGAGAGGGAGAAAAGTATGTATGCGAGAATTTAGGCATGCAACAAGCCAGTCAATCGTTTGCATGCGCGCATTAACTAACCCAGCCTTTCTCTGTGATAAACAGGGGAAAATTCGTCCAATATTAAGCAATCCATCCCCTCCTTGGTATCCGGTCTGCACCTAATACGCACACAAAAAAGGACCGGAGGGAGTACTAGTATAGTATGTACTGTAATTTCTCAGCGAGATAAATTTGTACAATGCTATGAAGCTTCCAGCTTCTGTTTCATGTATCTTGCATCCAAGGTTGCTCGTTGCAACATTTCATCAAATACAAAGGAGACTAACATGCATGCTATTGCATCTCAATGATTGACAGATCATAGCCAATATGTACTCCCTCCGTTCCAAAATAAGTGTCTCAACTTTATGCAAACTTTAGTACAAAGTTGTACTACTACTAAAGTTGACACTTATTTTGGAACAGAGACACCTAAAGAAAAAGACGATCCATGCAGTCCCTAGCCCTTGAACCGTAAACCCTAATCAGGCTTTAATTTGCTGGCAACGTTGGAGCTTCCCAAGAAATGAAGTTTGCAACCCTTTGACCATCAGATCATTTTGTGCAGTTTCACCAAAATCGAGATGAGCATCCCCGTGGAAAAGAAATTGAAGAAGCGTGATTAGAATAAGATTACTGGGACAAGTTGATGAGACATAAACTCATCACAAATACAGTACGTAGAAGCTAGTAGAGGTATGTGCGGGGCAAAGAAGTAGAGAAATATCCACATGGAGTGATGTGGGCAGCTGGAGCAGTGTTGCAAGTCGGCTGTAAAGGAAGTTGTACCTGAGGGATGTCGGGACGTAGCTCAACCTAGAGGAGGGCGGCGGGAGGCGGCAACTGCCCACATCGCGGCAGTGAGCAAGGGACAAAGGCAACCTCACCGGCTTTGTGAGAGAGAACAGCGGGGACCCCTGATCGGGACGTGCCGATAGTGGGTTTTCGCCGTCGGCGACGGCGACCGCATCTACACTAAGCATCCACCCCTAGAGATGTGGCCATAGTCGTTATGTGCGAGAGAGTGTGAAGAGAGCAACCCCAGCAAGCAACTGTGTAGGCTCGTACTGGCTATGTATATATTGGAGCGGTTTCCTTTTCTCTCCATATGAACCTATTTATATTGCGTACGTGCCACTGAAGAAAAAAAACTTTATTTATAAATGACGCGGCACCGTTCATGTGTGGTTCCCGACCCTCCATTATTTATAAGTGAGTAACTACTACTAGACGCGTCAAATTATCACGTGGGCTGCATCATCTTATAGAAATGAGCTCCATCGTGTCACGTGTGTGGTCGGGGAAGACGCAAAAGACACAAAGAGTGCTACTAGTACACTACGTGCGTGGGTGCATGCACCTCTTCTCTTCGAGCATGGTTATTAAAAGTATAGCCCACTACTGTACTACCACGAGGTTATTATATATGGGCAAAGAGCATATGCAGTAATAATGACTAATAAGCCATGAAATCACGAGGCCCACCTTTCTCTATGTTTTACCGAGGAAGCAGCCATCGTTTCACTCCTCGTTGAATATCCATCCGCTGCTACCTCTGTGAATAAATAAAAATCCGCTTCTACCTCCGTAGCATGGTAAATAATATAGCCATGTCAATCACGGCGTAGAAATATCATTCACTGATACAATAGGGCTGGATCTAAGGCTGGTGATTTTTTTACTTTGTCTCTTTCTCTTTTTGTCTCATTTACTCATTTTACATAGGAGCACGTGTAGATGATGGCTATTCCTTTCGATGTGACTTCTTCATGGGGTTTAAGACTAAGCAACTCCAAATTATGCCCGCTGCCCATCACTCTGAATCGTTCCATCTATGATAGGGAGTAGTCCCATTGCAACAATGAGGTCCACTAGGTCTAGCACGTCCTGTAAGAAGAGCCTGTCACGCAAAACAACACATATACGAGTTGTTCTACCTCTCTAGTTAGGCCTCTGCCTCCCCCTCCCCCCCCACACACACCAATACATTGAGCGCTCTAGTCATGTCTCCCAGCCACACACAAACTTGCCATGTGCCCTCTGACGTTCCGGTAGGTCAGTCGCCCTATATCTTTGACTTGCACACACACAATTTTGATGGCTCTATTCATCGGTCTCGCACCCACCCACTTGATCCTCTATTCGACTCTATCGATATCTATGACCCCTCCCTCTCTTCTCGTGGATCGCCCCCTCTATATATGATATAGATAGGCCTCTATTTCACATGTGTCAATTTTTGTTTGAGATGTCATCGACACATATAACCACAAATACATTCACAAAATCACACCCCCACCCCCCCAAACAAAAAACATTCACGAACGCACATGCCATCTGTCTAGGTTTGTATCTCTCTCACACACACCCATGTAGGTGGGGGACGTGCACGAAGAGAAGAGGTGCACGCACGGCGCACGTACTCCCATCTCTTTCCCAACCACACCCGCGCGGGTACACCGTGGAGCTCATTTCTGTACGAAAAGGCAGCCCACGTGGTAATTTGACATGTGTACTGGTTTTCCACTTGATGGAGGATCGTCTACCACGGGTGAACAAACAAATTTCAACTTGATGCCTCATGTTAAAAAAAGGTAAACCATGTGGGGCCTACCTTAGAGGCAAGGCTCTATACACTCGAGATGCTCTGTACGTATTACATACTTTTGATGTGTCCCGTCAACTCGAAGAACGAGGAGAAGCTTGCTTAGTACGTTGTCTCCCCGCCCACGGGCGCGGTGGCTCGCAGGACGAGGTGAAGCTTGCTTACTACGCCTTACGCCTGCTCCCTCGCCCACGCGCGCGGTGGCTGGCAGGACGAGGAGAAAATTTTACTCGTCGTCCCTACCTTGGTTAGAGAGATTATCATATTGTTTGGAATATATGTCCATTAGTAGATTTCAATATGAACTACTAGTACATACTCCAAACACTAATGTATATAGACGTAATTAGAGTGTAGATTCACTCATTTTGCTCCGTATGTAGTCCATATTGAAACAGACGTAATAGTACACACTCTCCCTCGCCCCTCGACCCTCACCCACGTGGTGGATGTGTAGCAATTCATTTGGTCTCATATAGCCAGAACAATATATACTGCAGTACCATTATTGCTCGACTTCCCGAAGAGGCGAAGAGCCAATCGCAAGGTTAATATTTTGGAGATGCCAAGCGCAAGGTTTATAGGAGAACGAGTAGTAGTAGTACTAGTAGTACATACCAGTGGTACGTTTGAGAAGGAGAGACCCAGCTATGTCTTGAGGGAGATCGATCGACATCCATACGTAAATGAAGGACGGGAAATAGGTTGGGACAGAGAGAGAGAGAGAGAGAGAGGAGAGAGAGAGAGAGAGGGAGGGAGAGGGGTAGAGTGCTGGATGGGTGATGGAGTTGCTTCTCGAAGATGGTGGGAGAGGTCTACTAGACAAACTGAGGGTAGAACTGCAATATTATCAATAAAAGTGGGGATGTGTTTCTGTTTGTGCCCGTGCGTGATAGATGTGTCGGGACGCATGCATGGATGATGAAGGGGAACCATGCGTTTGGTAAGCAAACCTAACTAGATCGGTAGATCAATTGCTGTTTGTCGGAGGAAGGGAGAGACATAGCTAATGAGGTAGATCGATCGACGCATGGGAAAAAATGAGTTATAAGGACCTAGCTAGCTATATGTATAGCGGGAGATCGGTCGGTGTACATCCATTTGTTAGAGGCAAATAAGGCCCAGCGAGACGGATAGACAGAGAGAATGGAGCTAGGAGGTGGTGTGAGAGGCCGAGCTACTAGCTAGATAGGGGGAGGAGTGTGCGATTGTGAGATCGATGAAAAGAGGGGCGAGAGTTTACACGTGTGTGGGACCGCATGAGAGACACGAGGCATGGACACAGAAAGGAGGAGATGGAAGGTGCGTGTGTATGTTGTAGGCAGACATTGCTGGAGAGTTTTATCGACCG
The DNA here is from genome assembly GCF_018294505.1 of Triticum aestivum. Taxonomy (NCBI): domain Eukaryota; kingdom Viridiplantae; phylum Streptophyta; class Magnoliopsida; order Poales; family Poaceae; genus Triticum; species Triticum aestivum. The sequence goes on from NC_057799.1 coordinate 285,652,878, forward strand.
GTGTGTGTCGGAAAGGAGTTGTGGAGACTGTGGGAGAACGACCTAAAGAAAAAAAATGAATGTGCGTGATGGATAGAATGCTGAGGGAGGGGGAGGGCGAGGAGGGCGTGTGCATGCACGAGAGAAAGTTAGTGCTAGCTACAAAGGTTAGAGGATTGTGTGGGTGTAAGAGACTAACAAAGATCATAATTTGATATGAAAGTGGATTCATATATTTGAATAGGAGATCATAGTGTTATAAACATATGCATGCATGAATATAGCGGTGATACGCGTGCTGTGGTTTTGCACATGTTATAACATAATGTGATAATGCATGGCGTTTGCAACTCACAGCTAAATGCCGAACAATCTAAACCATAGTATACATAGACAATCTCACATTTTATTTGAATTTGTGATAATGTGTGGCGTTTGCAGCTTACAACTAAATATCGAACAATCTAAACAATACTATATATCGAACAATCTCACATTTTATTTGAATTTGTGGTAATGTGTGGCATTTGCAACTCACATCTAAATACTTGTAGGCGTAGGGGGTGGGGCACCATACATTATGTGATAAACAGATTATACATATGAGACATGGCTTAGATTATGAAGATCTAGCTAGAGCTTGAAATGTACTGTGATTTGAAATCAACATAAAGTGGATTCAAAAAATTGAGTTCAAGTTCATATAGTACACATAGTTCATATCTAACTCGACAGTAATCATGTAGTGTGCTGTGAAGATAATACACAAATGATGGTTTAACTTGACAATAATGATGATTGTAGATATTATTAAAATAGAGAAATGAATTCAACTCGTTTGACTTCACAACAATCATTATTGTAGATCTTATTCAAATAGAGAAACGAATTCAAATTTAGTTCATATTGAAGCGGTAGTATATACGTTTGGAATGCACTAAAACGTTCATTTGAGTAGCAGGTTGCATGCATTATACACGTAGCAAAATATTTTAATTGAACATAACATGAATTCAAAGTTTTGAATGGAATTTGTAGTGCGAATTGATTTGGTACAGTACACGGGACTAGACTCTCTTGTGTGGTGCGAATTGATTTCTTTTTGTTTTTTCGTCGACGGAAGTGCGAATTGATTTGGTACAGTACATGTTAGGCTTGTCCGGAAATTTCAACCCGCGCCTTGTTACCCCAAAATATTTAAGATATATCTTTGTCTCGTTGTGCTCCAAAAACTCCCTCCATGTCAAACCGCGCCTTGCTATCCCAAAATTACAGCCCGCATGAAAACTCCCACCTCCTGCGAAATCCCGACACACGAAATGCCCGTTATACCCCTGAACAGAAAGAACCGCCTAGCTCAAATTGGTGGGGTACTTTCGCAACTTACCCCACATTTCGGACAAGCACGTCCCTAAGCCATGGTTCCCCACTCCCATCCCATCAGCCCACCCATTTGTACACCGAGGCCGCGAAAACCCGCGAAGCCCCACACCCTCCTCCGTCCGCCACCCAGCCGGAGCCTCTTCCCCGACGACATCATCCACAGCAACACCTCAACGTCCCCCATCCACCGTACCGGGTGAGGATCCATTGTCGATCTCGTCGTCCCGCCGGTTCAGCCACCCCATCCTCCACCTCCAAGGAGCTGCACTGGTTTCCCTCGTCTTTCGCGCCACCTCCATTCCCACACCGCCGTCTTCACCTGCACCACCAGAAGAGCAGCATCATCACCGTTTCCTTGGATGAAGCTGAGGCCTAATCGGCGCCACCAAAGAGGTTGTACACTAATTGCCATGGCGCGGCTCCATCCACGGCGGCGTCGCCGGCCACTTCCTCCATGGCGGCGCTCCCTCGGCGGCGACATCCACATAAGTAGGAGCTGCTGCTGCTTTAGCTCTCGCTCGCGATGCTGCTCTGCTCTTGCTCTCGGTCCCCTGTCTGGTCTGCTCTTGCTCTTGCCTGCGCTGCTGCTCTTGCTCTTGCTGACGATGCTGCTCTGATTTGGCTACACTTCAGTCAACTAAATCGACTTTTGGGTCAGTCAATTTTCAGGGGGTGGGGGGGGGGGCTCGCCGGAGTTAAGGAAGAACCAGCCGCAACGGGGAGGGGGCTCGCCGGAGAGGTACCCCACTATCTATCTTAGGGTCCAGGGTGGGGGCGGTGGTCGCCGGTGGTGGTGGGGTGGTGGCGTGGGGATTGCCGCGGAAAAAGCTCAGCATGGGGGGGGGCTAGAGGGATGGCCGGGGCGGCGGTGGGGAGTGGTTTCGGGGCGGGTGGGGCGGCACACCGCCGGCCGCGGGCGGCGGGGGACGGCGGTTTGGCCGACGGTGGTTGGCGGCTCAGGGGAGTGGAGGTTGAAGATGAACTGCAGGCCCTTGATTTCGTATCCAACGGCTGGAAAATCGACTGACCAGAGATGAAAAAGTCAGTCGACTGACGTGTAGCCTCACCCTGATGCTGCTACACGACCAGCTGCCCCGGCTCTCGCAGGCACTGCTGCTACTGCTATTCTGCTACTAGTGCGTTCAGTTTCGACAGCAAAATTTAGTTTCGACAGTTAAGTTCAGTTTCGACAGTTAAGTTCAGAGATGAGCGGTTGATGTATTTTACATCTAGAACTTTGTGGTTATGTATTTTACGTCATCTATTGTAGATGCTATTATAATTCCACTCAGGTTAACGTTGTCACTCTTGTCCTGCTTCAGCCTCGGCGTCGTACAACTCACCGGAGCTGCTCCAACGACGAAACCCTCCATCACAGCGGAGCAGTACCTCGGGCTCCATCTCCAGACGCCTAAGATCTTCTTCCCCTCCTCTGCAAGCCAAGTCAGCCGGAGCATCCTCACCGACCAACCCGATCATGCTGAGATCGACATGGCTTTGCCAAAGAGGTTGTACACTTGTTGCATCTCTTTTTTACTCTACATGTTATATATATTGTCCACTGAGCACACGTAGTAACGTGGAATACGATTAGTTTCTCCTACTATATGACAAGCAATGAGGTACCAGGCAACTTAGCTATCCGTGATGGACTCTCTTGAACGCCATCATTATTTATCTCTGCGCGTTTGAGCTGTGCATTTGTCGATGGGCCTGGGAGTTGAGCTAGTAGGGCAGTGGCCTGGGTCCAAAGTAGTAGAAGTAGCAAAAAAACATTTTTTGAGTGTTGGCTTTTCCTTGCTCATGCCTGCCTACTAGAATCACCAGTGCTTGAAAGGAAAAGTGAAGGAAAAACATAGGAATTGGAAATTTTCCTATGGTACTACTATTCATGCATTTGGTTCAAAGGAATGGAGCAAAGGAAAACTGTAGGATTTGTTCCTTTAGTGTCTCCTTGAAAGAAAAACTTTAGGAATTTTAATATCCACTTGTCCTCCTTTTCAAATTCCTATTCATGAAGCACAAGACTAAGAGATAGTAACATAATAGCATTATAACTGTACATTTTCTTGTGGTTTGACTTAATCTCACCATGCTTCTTTGCATCCTGTGATCTTCCAATTCTTGTGAACCAAACACCCAGATTGGCAGAAATCCTGTGTTTTTAAATTCTCTGTTTTGCACGTGCATTCCTATCCTATTACTGTGTATTTCCTATCCCTGCGTTGTTAGCATCCTCCAATTCAAACGAGCCCTTACAGAATTACTTCTCTTACAGATAGTTGTCAAAGAAAACCTTGTATGGTTTGTCCCGCTCCTGCTGCGTCGTCGTCCACCCCAGCTCAGTTGCTCCAACGACAGAAGGGTCCAGCACAACAGGGATCCGACCTCTAGTCTGTCTTTCACCGCATCAGATCTTCTTCCCCGCCGCTGGCAGCCATGACAACTGCATTACTATCATCAACCGACTAGATGTCACGACCGGTTTTTCAATAAAAATATTTATTGAGAGACCAATCCCTTTTATGGACCAGTAAGGAAGTATTCCTTCTCACTGGTAGACAATATCTTGGTCACAGAAGAAAAATACCAGGAGTACTGAATATAATACAAAATTGAGCGGAGACTGCTCAACAATTTATTACATGCACACCATCAAAACATAATGGCGGATAGGGTGTCATAACTACTAGCACACGATAGGAGTGGTGGTGGAAATATCACCGCGATGTGGGTGATAAGACTCCTGAAAAACTAACAACTCTTCGAGCGTCGGAGTGAGGCTCGAGGGGACTTATTGCGGGTGGCGGAAGCGTATATGATATAAGTGACCAATATCCAGGATCGCACGGGACTGACTGGGATTCCTCTAGGCGTCGGACTCACTATCAAACTCTTCATCCATGAGATCGCCTTCGTCAACATCTGGCCAAATCAACAAGCCAGGTGAGTACTATGAAAGTACTCGCAAGACAGTTCGGACATAAGATATAACAAATGTAAACATGAAGCATATGAATAGATTAACAAGTGCATTTAGACATACAGACAATAATGATGGGAAATAAAAGATAAGTCGGGCGGTAGTCCTCCCGAAATCCCAAAAATAAATACTGGGTGCCAAACGAGGGTCTGAATGACTCCTCGAGAGGAAAATGCAGGAACAATAATGCCGCAGTCGGGTGTCGGGGCGACACCACATAAAGGGCTTATAATAGAAAATAAAAGACAGTGCGTGCCACAGTCGGACGTCTGAGCGACATCACATAAAGGGCTTATATCAAAGGTAAATAACAAATATGCCACAATCGGACGTCTGAGCGACATCACATAAAGGGCTTATATTGAAAGTAAAAGACAACATGCCACAGTCGGACGTCTGAGCGACATCACATAAAGGGCATATATCATAACTTAGTAGCTCATGAATTTTTAAATCATATCAAGCAAATAATCAGGCATAAGATAAACAACAGGGTTAGTCCATCCACAGGAATAATGTTCAGCCAAGTTTGCTACTCACGCTCGCTTACCGGAAGGAAATATACCACGAGGTTTTGACATATACGTGGATACGCTGAACACGTCACTTGACCATGGATACGATGACTCAGAAGGATTTGACTCTGCAGAGTTTGCACTTTAACCACAGCCAACGGATTTCAGTAGTCACGGGGACTAGTTCCGTTTACGGTGTTTTGGAAGAAACACATCTAACCAGTACACACCCATTCAACATTCCGAAGCCAGGAATCACCCTCGGCAACGTTCAAGAAAAACCTTGAGACGGGGAGGCTACAACCTCGCGTAGCATGGGATCGAATTTCTATATGCGCGCTCTAAGGGGTGCCCCCCTCTCGGTCCCAACCGGAAACACCCATGCCCCCTGACCGGATGACTGGCTTTAATCCAGGGCCATGGAACCCTCATCCCGGCCCCTCTGTTTGGTGTGTACACGGAAAGAGGTTACCAACTTACTAAACCGCATTCTGGCAGAAAACATGTGGTAGCACGGAAGGGGGAAGAACGACAACGTGACTCCGTCCACGTTAACGTCAGAAATTATCGGATGACGTAAGGCTGGCATGCTACAACAGTACCACCTTACTGCCCTTCATGTCACCACATGACTAGGCCATCTCTCATCAGAGATCATAGTAACGTTGGAACACACGGGTAGTTGCCTCACATGCAACGAGATACTCACCGATACTCATATGCCATGCACAACCTTTCACGCAAACATGCAAAACACCTATCATATCAAAGGTTCAAACATGCTTGCCTGGTTCGGAGAAGTCGGAGTCTAGCTCGGCGAAGTTCGCGGCTCCGTCACCTCTCCCGGAACCTACGGTATAGCGAAAATGCATACTAACATGAAAACCAACGCGTGCATAAAAGTTGTTCCATTTTTTTTCAAATAAATCCCATAAAAAACTAGACAAAATTATAAGACTGTCAGAAAAAGAATCACTCAAAAATCACTTTTTATTAAAAAGTTATAAGGGTTTCTGTCCAGGGACTCATCTGTAATGAAACAGAAAAGTTCCAGGGGCTAAACTGAGAAAACAGAAAACGGTTTGAATAGAAACGCGCCAGCCCACAGAGAAAACGTACTCTGCCCGAAGGCGCCAACAGAAAACGCTTTGGGGTGAAAGAAGAGAGGCTGACGTGGGGGGTCCACATGTCAGGTTTGAAAAACCTCGCCGGCGCCCGAAGGCTGCGGTAGTCGCCGGCGTCGAACCACGGCGAGTCAGGGAGATCGGAGTGTACCAAGAGTATCAGCGTGCCCTTCCGCGTCGGTGGGTGGTGGACTTGGGCGTCGGGGAGCACCACGTCGACGGCGACACTTTCTCCGGCGGACGGCGGCTCGGGCGATGGTGGGGAACTCCGGTGGTGTGCTGCAAACTTCGAATTGAAGCGCGGGTCAGAAGGAGGGATGCACTAGAGAGCTATTGGCAAGAGATGGGAGGCAGAGGTGCACGCACGGGAGCGAATCGAGCTGGATCCCGTGGCGGGTCGCGGCGGCCGGAGTTGAGGAAGGAGACTCCCTCGGGGCTCTTCCAGTGGCTAGGCAGGGTCTTGGTGGAGTGCAGAGGTGGTGTGGGTACTAGCTGGAGCTCGGGGCCTCTATTTATAGGCGGCTCGAGGGGGTGGCCGTGAACGGAGAATCTCCGGCGAGCAATTACGGCGAGGCAGTGGATTGGCAGGGGGTTTAGGTGGCCAGGCAGCATCAGTGGGAGTTACTGGTCCCGTTCCACTGCTAAACTCGGTCGGGCATGGCATAATGGCGCCGGTCTTCGTCGGGGTCGCCGTACTGGCACGGCGGCGGCAGAGAGCATGCTCCGCGCCTAGCGGTTCACGACAAGGGTGGCAGCGCGCACGGGGGAGTGGAAGACCACGCGGCGACCTCCGGTGGCTTGGGCGGCGCTGGACGGCGCCGTCTGCGCTGCGCCTCCCTTCTGACGGCCGCAAAGCCGCCGCTGGCGTCGGTCACGGGGCGGCGCACCTCCTGCCGCTCGTCGCCGACGTCCGCAAGCTTCCAGGCGGTCGTGGGGTGCAGAGGACAAGGGGGAGGGGACAGGGAACACGGCGATGCTGGGGCACTGGTGAGATTGGCAACGGACACTGAAGAAACGACAGTGGTTCAGACACTGTTAACTGAATTTGACTGAACAAGACATTGACAGTGCTCTGAAGGTGTTCGATGAAATGATATGGTGTGAAGAAAATTTTTCCTGGAGCTGGGACTTGGTGAGGCGACCTCTCAATGCACCCAGAGGCTGCCTGATTTTTCTCAAAATTTTTGGAGTAGGATTTGAATGAATTTTATCAAATTTGGCAAATCTGGTCCAAACTTGCAACAAGTATAGTTTGAAAAATTTGAACTGGAAACCAGTGGATCTTCATTGATCTAGGTTGAGGGTTCAAAGGACTATCCAGGGAAGTTGGTTTGGAGGCAAAAATCAAAACAGAAAGAGTAGCTCCTTTGAAAAACTCCAAGAGCTAGAATAGAAGGCTGAATTTGTTTTTGATAAGAAATAAGTGGAAATAAATATATGGAGAGGTCCATCTTGCTGGATTTGAAGTAAATCATGTTCCAAAGATGAGGAAAGGTTTATGAGAGTGGATTGCACTAAGGTCATGGCAAGAGAGATTTGTTGAAAGTGGCAAAGGATCATTCCAAAAGTCATAGTGCATTTTCAAAGAAATTTTCAAAAGGCATTTTTCCCAAGAGAAAAGCATTTTGGTTTGAGTCCAAATAAAAAGAAAGAACCTCCAAGACCAAAATCAAGTCTTGGGTGAATCCAAATACAACTCTTGCCATAAAAAAAATATTTTGAAAGGGGGGGGTTCTTTTGAAGAAAAATTTAAAACACCTCCCTCAAGTCAAATCAAATTTTTTGAAAAGGCCAAATAAAATTTTGGGTGTCACAACACCTACCCCCTTAGGAAAAATCTCGTCCTCGAGATTTCAGCTGATCCTTGAATAGATATGGATATTCTGCCTGAAGAAAATCTTCCCTTTCCCATGTAGCTTCATCCTCAGTGTGGTTGCTCCACTGAACTCTGAAATTTTTTGTCGTTTTCTGACGGGTCCTCCGTTCAGACTCTTCCAGTATCTTTATTGGCCGCTCTCTGTAGGTGAGATCTGGTTGCACATCAATGCTCTCATGATACATGCTTCTCCGGGTTACTTACACATTTTCTCAATTGTGAGACGTGGAACACGTCATGGACGTCTGACAGCTCCTTGGGTAGGTCTAGTTGGTAGGCTACCGTGCCTCTTCGTGCAATTATACAGAATGGTCCAATAAATCTCGGGGCTAGCTTCCCCTTAATTTTGAACCGTTGCAGGCCCCTCATAGGAGACACTCGTAGGTATACGGAATCACCGGGTTCAAAGCTGACCTCACGATGTTTTTGATCGTAGTAGCTCTTTTGTCGGCTTTGCGCTGTCTTGAGTCTGTCCCTTATCTGCTTAACTTTCTCCTCGGCCTCTTTAAGCATGTCTGGGCCGAAGATACGGCTGTCGCCTGTTTCTGACCAATTCAGTGGGGTACGACACCTCCGTCCATACAATGCTTCAAAAGGTTCCATCTGTAAGCTGGCTTGGTAACTATTGTTGTAAGCAAACTCGGCATACGGCAAACTCTCTTCCCAACTGGATCCATAGGTGAGCACACAGGCTCTCAGCATATCTTCTAGGATTTGGTTCACACGTTCTGTTTGTCCATCAGTTTGAGGGTGGTACGTTGTACTGAAAGCTAGTTGCGTGCCCAGAGCTTGTTGCAGGTGATCCCAAAATTTGGAGACAAATTGGGTGCCTCGGTCGGATATTATAGTTTTTGGGACTCCATGCAAACAAACTATACGGGAGAGATAAAGCTTGGCCAGCCTTTGTGTGGAGTAGGTAGTCTTCACGGGAATGAAATGAGCAACCTTGGTTAGTCGGTCTGTGATGACCCATATGGCGTCATTTCCGCGTTGTGATCGAGGTAGTTCAACGATGAAGTCCATTCCTATTTCATCCCATTTCCACTCCGGTATCCTGTTTGGCTGGAGTAGCCCTGCTGGCTTTTGATGTTCGGCCTTGATGCGCTGACATGAATCACAACAAGCAATAAATGCGGCTATATCTCTTTTCATGCCGTGCCACCAAAATCTTTCCTGAATGGCTTTGTACATTTTGGTTCCTCCAGGATGGATCGAGTATGGAGCGGTGTGGCTTTCGGTTAGGATTTGTTGCTTGAGTTCCTCAATGTTAGGTACGCAAAGTCTGTCTCCGTACCATAATATTCCTTCACTGTCTGTGACGAACTCTGAAGTCTTACCAAAGTTCATTTTCTTCTTTATTCCTTAGATGCTGGGATGTCCCTGTTGAGCCTTCTTAATTTGTTCCACTATGGTGGGTTGTATTTCCAGATTTGATACGGTGCCCTCAGAGACTAACACCATGTTGAGCCTAGCGAACTCTTGCTGAAACTCAGGCCTCAAGTTTTGCGGACCGTCGTTGTCCGGGCTGGGGTTTCGACTAAGGGCATCAGCCACTACATTTGCTTTCCCTGGATGGTAGTGAATGCCGACATCATAGTCCTTGACCAATTCCAACCAGCGTCGTTGGCGTAAATTTAGCTCCGGTTGTGTGAAAATATATTTAAGGCTCTTATGGTCCGTATATATTTCACAACGATTTCCCAACAGAAAGTGCCTGCACTCCTTGAGTGCATGGATGACCGCTGCTAGCTCCAAGTCATGTGTTGGATAGTTTTCCTCATGCTTCCGTAGCTGCCTGGAAGCATACGCGACAACTTTGCCATCCTGCATCAGCACACATCCGAGGCCCTTTCGGGACGCGTCACAATATACTTCAAAACTCTTGTGTATGTCTGGCACGGTTAAGACCGGTGCGGTTGTTAGCTTCTTCTTAAGCTCTTGGAAGCTTCTCTCGCATGCTTCCGTCCATACAAACTTCTTGTCTTTCTTGAGCAACTGTGTTATTGGTTTTGCCACAGTGGAGAATCCTTCAATAAATCTTCTGTAATATCCGGCCATTCCCAGGAAACTCCGCACATCAGTTACGTTGGCGGGTGGCTTCCAGTCAAGTATGGCTTTGACTTTTTCTGGGTCTACGGCCACGCCTTCTTGGTTCAATATATGGCCTAGGAAACCTACTTGCCTTAGCCAAAATTCACACTTGCTAAATTTGGCGTACAACTGATGTTTCCTTAATTCTCCCAAGACAATTCTGAGATGCTCAGCATGCTCTTCTGGTGTCCTTGAATATACCAGAATATCGTCGATGAACACCACAACAAACTTGTCCATGAATTTCATGAACACTTTGTTCATGAGGTGGACGAAATATGCGGGGGCGTTCGTTAGTCCAAAAGGCATCACTGTGAACTCATATAATCCGTATCTGGAGGTAAATGCTGTCTTAGGGATATCTTCTGTCCGTACTTTCAATTGATGGTATCCCGATCTCAAATCAATTTTTGAGAACACCTTGGCTTGTGCGAGCTGGTCAAACAAATCATTTATCCGTGGCATCGGATATTTGTTCTTGATGGTGACCATATTGAGAGCTCGATAGTCTATACACAGTCTCAGTGTCCCATCCTTTTTCTTGGCGAACAATACTGGCGAACCCCATGGTGAGGAGCTGGCTCGAATAAATCCTTTGTCCAATAATTCCTTTATCTGCTTCTTCAACTCCACCAATTCTGAGGGTGCCATTCTATAAGGTTTCTTATAGATGGGAGCGGTGCCAGGTGCTAGTTCAATGCTGAACTCTATCTCTCGGTCTGGTGGCATGCCCGGTAGTTCTTCAGGAAATACGTCAGGAAACTCGCATACCACTGGAACTCTTCTTAGTTCTGAAATGTCTACTTTGTTCAGCTTTGGTTGCCGTGACCGTGGCCTTTCTTGAGCTGTAACCTTTATTGTCTTGCCGTGATGGTGAGTGAGTATCACGGTTCGATTGAAACAGTCAATGAATCCTTTGTTGGTGGTCAACCAGTCCATCCCTAAAATGACATCCAGTCCTTTATTTTCCAACACGATGAGATTTGCTTGGAATTTTAGTCCTTTGAACTCAATGATCACTCCTTGGCAGTAACTCTGAGCGATCTGCTTGTTTCCGGGGGACTTGATGATCATAGATTTTTCCAAGGGAAGCATCGGAAAACCATGTTGCAAAACAAAACTCTTCGAAACGAACGAATGGGAAGCTCCAGAATCAAACAAAACCGTGGCAGGTACTGTGTTGACAGGGAACGTACCGAGCACGATGTCTGGAGCATTCTGCGCTTCTTCCCTGGTCACATGGTTTAGGTGACCCTTCCTGTGGTTGTTGTTGGGATTGAAATTGTTGCGCTTGGGGGCTGGATTGTTTCCACCATTGTTCGGCTTGGGGGCCGAGTTCCTTGGTTTTGGGCACTGTTTAGCATAGTGCCCTTCTTCACCACAAGCATAGCATGTGACCCCTGGACGGTACGTGAATTCCTTGTCCCTGGCATGAAACTGTCTGACTGGCCTTAGATCAGTAGTCGTGGATTTCCTTGCTTCTGTCCTTGGAACCTCAGTCTTGCTTCGGTTGTTGCGAGCAAGAGTCGTCTTGTCCCTCTTTCGCTTACGGATATCTTCCAGACTACGGCGCTCATTCTCCAAGGTAATGGCCTTGTCAACCAGAGTCTTAAAATCCGGGAAAGTGTGTACAACCAGTTGGCATCTTAGTGCCGGTGCCAGGCCGTCCAGGAATTTTTCCATCTTCTTGTTCTCTGTCATGTGCTCGTCGTAGGCACAACGAGATAGCTGGGTAAACTGACCGTTGTATTCTGTCACTGACATGCCTCTTTTCTTAAGGTCGTCAAATTCTCTCTTCTTGATTTTTATGATGCTCCTGGGGATGTGTGCCCCACGAAAGCCTTCCTTGAATTCTTCCCAGGTGATGTTGTGTTCACTGGGATGCATGTGTAGGAAGTTTTCCCACCATGCTGCAGCTGCTCCAGTAAGGTAGTGTGGTGCATAAAGCACCTTCTCATGGTCTGAGCACTGAGCGATAATCAGCTTTCTCTCGATGTCACGAAGCCAATCATCGGCTTCCAGCGGCCTATCGGTGTGGGCAAACATTGAAGGGCGAGTCTTCTGTAATTCAGACAACTTGGAATGTGGTTGATAGGGTTCACGGTGGTTTCCCATATGGATGACGTGATTCATCATCTCTTGGTGCTGTTGCTGGCTTTGTTCGAAGAGACGGCATACTTGAGACAGGGCTGCTTCCCTGTCCTGTTGACTGGACTGTCCCTGAGTGAAGTTGTTGCTAGTCTGTGTCCCATAAACTTCTTCTGGCTGATTGGGCATGGAACGAGTCCACGGACGAGACATTTTTCCAGTCTGGGGTATTATTTTGCAAAATTATATGAGAAGAACTGCGTGGCACAAGGAAAAACTTGCAAAGGCAATTTTTTTAAAAGACCTCAAGATTTATTCAAGAAACATAAACGATTTCGCACGGAGAGGATCTGCTTAACACCAATCTTACACGCGAAAATCAAACACACGATACAACACTCAGGATGTGCGTACACAATCCTGACATGTTATTAGCACACTCTCTGGGATGCAGCGAACCCGACCACTACAAACTAGCGTACAGATAAAACACCTCATACAAGCAGACATAACGCGCGGCTACTCGGCGCTCTCAGTCGGACATGGTGACGATGTCCTTTCTCTTGCCGAGGGCAAGGCTCAGCGGTGCAGGAGATTCAACCTCCACCTCCTCTCTAGCAGGCTCCTGGCGTGTAACACTGCGCTGCGGTGATGGCGCGGGTGCGACAGGCGGCAGTGCGGGTGTGGCAGGCGGTGCAGCTCTGACTGGAGTAGGAGTGATGACTCTGTCGAACTCCTCGTGGTAGGCAGACGACGAGCAGTGGCCAAAATGGCCGGTGCATAAGAGGCTGAAGACGAGACGAATGTCAGAGGCGGTGCCGTGTGGAGAAGCTCCTTCCTGCAGGCAGGACCGCCCCGAACTAAGTCCATCCGGGCAGCCACAAGATCGTCCACGAGGTTGTCGAAAGACTCCTCCAGAGCCTTGAGATACTCCACGACCATCTCGATGGCTTCATCTCGCTCTCCCCGATGGCAGGCGAATGCATAGTGACAAGTATATGGCACATGGCATGGGAGGTAGCGGTAGCGACGAGTCTTCATCATAGGAAGGATGTCCCGAAGGCGAGCTATCGCCTCCCGGTCAGCCATCTACATGGCATGCCTCTCCGTAGGCATGGCCCTTCCCACAAAACGGAAGTGGCGAGATGCAGAACGTCCTCCCTTGAATTGCACCACGGCTTGGTGCATAGACACGTCGTCGCTGAGCTTGTGCTGGTAAAGCGTGAACTCCGGACGAGTCGCTGGCCCGATCGCGAGCTTGGTGATGGAGACGAGGAGTTTGACAAACCCCTCGGGCACGTTCGTGAACACCCGAGTCTCGCAGTTGCTGCCAGCCATCTACAAAAGTAGGCAAAAATTCTGAGTAGTCATGTCATAAATTTATGATGACCAACAGAAATTAGCTACAATTGCAAAATGCTGAAAAAGCACAAAAGACGCTAATAACCAATTAGCGATCGCACCTAGTGGCTTCCTACAGTCAGCCTGGCTCTGATACCAAGCTTGTCACGACCGGTTTTTCAATAAAATATTTATTGAGAGACCAATCCCTTTTACGGACCAGTAAAGAAGAATTCCTTCTCACTGGTAGACAATATCTTGGTCACAGAAGAAAAATACCAGGAGTACTGAATATAATACAAAGTTGAGCGGAGACTGCTCAACAATTTATTACATGCACACCATTAAAACAAAATGGCGGATAGGGTGGCATAACTACTAGCACACGATAGGAGTGGTGGTGGAAATATCACCGCGATGTGGGTGATAAGACTCCTGAAAAACTAACAACTCTTCGAGCGTCGGAGTGAGGCTCGAGGGGACTTATTGCGGGTGGCGGAAGCGTATATGATATAAGTGACCAATATCCAGGATCGCACGGGACTGACTGGGATTCCTCTAGGCGTCGGACTCACTATCAAACTCTTCATCCATGAGATCGCCTTCGTCAACATCTGGCCAAATCAACAAGCCAGGTGAGTACTATGAAAGTACTCGCAAGACAGTTCGGACATAAGATATAACAAATGTAAACATGAAGCATATGAATAGATTAACAAGTGCATTTAGACATAGAGACAATAATGCATGGGAAATAAAAGAGAAGTCGGGCGGTAGTCCTCCCGAAATCCCAAAAATAAATACTGGGTGCCAAACGAGGGTCTGAATGACTCCTCGAGAGGAAAATGCAGGAACAATAATGCCGCAGTCGGGCGTCGGGGCGACACCACATAAAGGGCTTATAATAGAAAATAAAAGACAGTGCGTGCCACAGTCGGACGTCTGAGCGACATCACATAAAGGGCTTATATCAAAGGTAAATAACAAATATGCCACAGTCGGACGTCTGAGCGACATCACATAAAGGGCTTATATTGAAAGTAAAAGAAAACATGCCACAGTCGGACGTCTGAGCGACATCACATAAAGGGCTTATATCATAACTTAGTAGCTCATGAATTTTTAAATCATATCAAGCAAATAATCAGGCATAAGATAAACAACAGGGTTAGTCCATCCACAGGAATAATGTTCAGCCAAGTTTGCTACTCACGCTCGCTTACCGGAAGGAAATATACCACGAGGTTTTGACATATACGTGGATACGCTGAACACGTCACTTGACCATGGATACGATGACTCGGAAGGATTTGACTCTGCAGAGTTTGCACTTTAACCACAGCCAACGGATTTCAGTAGTCACGGGGACTAGTTCCGTTTACGGTGTTTTGGAAGAAACACATCTAACCAGTACACACCCATTCAACATTCCGAAGCCAGGAATCACCCTCGGCAACATTCAAGAAAAACCTTGAGACGGGGAGGCTACAACCTCGCGTAGCATGGGATCGAATTTCTATATGCGCGCTCTAAGGGGTGCCCCCCTCTCGGTCCCAACCGGAAACACCCATGCCCCCTGACCGGATGACTGGTTTAATCCAGGGCCATGGAACCCTCATCCCGGCCCCGCTGTTTGGTGTGTACACGGAAAGAGGTTACCAACTTACTAAACCGCATTCTGGCAGAAAACATGTGGTAGCACGGAAGGGGGAAGAACGACAACGTGACTCCGTCCACGTTAACGTCGGAAATTATCGGATGACGTAAGGCTGGCATGCTACAACAGTACCACCTTACTGCCCTTCATGTCACCACATGACTAGGCCATCTCTCATCAGAGATCACAGTAACGTTGGAACACACGGGTAGTTGCCTCACATGCAACGAGATACTCACCGATACTCATATGCCATGCACAACCTTTCACGCAAACATGCAAAACACCTATCATATCAAAGGTTCAAACATGCTTGCCTGGTTCGGAGAAGTCGGAGTCTAGCTCGGCGAAGTTCGCGGCTCCGTCACCTCTCCCGGAACCTACGGTATAGCGAAAATGCATACTAACGTGAAAACCAACGCGTGCATAAAAGTTGTTCCAATTTTTTTTCAAATAAATCCCATAAAAAACTAGACAAAATTATAAGACTGTCAGAAAAAGAATCACTCAAAAATCACTTTTTATTAAAAAGTTATAAGGGTTTCTGTCCAGGGACTCATCTGTAATGAAACAGAAAAGTTCCAGGGGCTAAACTGAGAAAACAGAAAATGGTTCGAATAGAAACGCGCCAGCCCACAGAGAAAACGTACTCTGCCCGAAGGCGCCAACAGAAAACGCTTCGGGGGTGAAAGAAGAGAGGCTGACGTGGGGGGTCCACATGTCAGGTTTGAAAAACCTCGCCGGCGCCCGAAGGCTGCGGTGGTCGCCGGCGTCGAACCACGGCGAGTCAGGGAGATCGGAGTGTACCAAGAGTATCAGCGTGTCCTTCCGCGTCGGTGGGTGGTGGACTTGGGCGTCGGGGAGCACCACGTCGACGGCGACACTTTCTCCGGCGGACGGCGGCTCGGGCGATGGTGGGGAACTCCGGTGGTGTGCTGCAAACTTCGAATTGAAGCGCGGGTCAGAAGGAGGGAAGTACTAGAGAGCTATTGGCAAGAGAGGGGAGGCAGAGGTGCACGCACGGGAGCGAATCGAGCTGGATCCCGTGGCGGGTCACGGCGGCCGGAGTTGAGGAAGGAGACTCCCTCGGGGCTCTTCCAGTGGCTAGGCAGGGTCTTGGTGGAGTGCAGAGGTGGTGTGGGTACTAGCTGGAGCTCGGGGCCTCTATTTATAGGCGGCTCGAGGGGTGGCCGTGAACGGAGAATCTCCGGCGAGCGATTACGGCGAGGCAGTGGATGGTCAGTGGGTTTAAGTGGCCAGGCAGCATCAGTGGGAGTTACTGGTCCCGTTCCACTGCTAAACTCGGTCGGGCATGGCATAATGGCGCCGGTCTTCGTCGGGGTCGCCGTACTGGCACGGCGGCGGCAGAGAGCGTGCTCCGCGCCTAGCGGTTCACGACGAGGGTGGCAGCGCACACGGGGGAGTGGAAGACCACGCGGCGACCTCCGGTGGCTTGGGCGGTGCTGGACGGCGCCGTCTGCACTGCGCCTCCCTTCTGACGGCCGCAAAGTCGCCGCTGGCGTCGATCACGGGACGACGCACCTCCTGCTGCTCGTCGCCGACGTCCGCAAGCTTCCAGGCGCTCTTGCGACATGGCGACGCCGGGGCACTGGTGAGATTGGCAACGGACACTGAAGAAACGACAGTGGTTCAGACACAGTTAACTGAATTTGACTGAACAAGACATTGACAGTGCTCTGAAGGTGTTCGATGAAATGATATGGTGTGAAGAAAATTTTTCCTGGAGCTGGGACTTGGTGAGGTGACCTCTCAATGCACCCAGAGGCTGCCTGATTTTTCTCAGAATTTTTGGAGAAGGATTTGAATGAATTTTATCAAATTTGGCAAATCTGGTCCAAACTTGCAGCAAGTATAGTTTGAAAAATTTGAACTGGAGACCAGTGGATCTTCATTGATCTAGGTTGAGGGTTCAAAGGACTATCCAGGGGAGTTTGTTTGGAGGCAAAAATCAAAACAGAAAGAGTAGCTCCTTTGAAAAACTCCAAGAGCTAGAATAGAAGGCTGAATTTGTTTTTGATAAGAAATAAGTGGAAATAAATATATGGAGAGGTCCATCTTGCTGGATTTGAAGTAAATCATGTTTCAAAGATGAGGAAAGGTTTATGAGAGTGGATTTGCACTAAGGTCATGGCAAGAGAGATTTGTTGAAAGTGGCAAAGGATCATTCCAAAAGTCATAGTGCATTTTCAAAGAAATTTTCAAAAGGCATTTTTCCCAAGAGAAAAGCATTTTGGTTTGAGTCCAAATAAAAAGAAAGAACCTCCAAGACCAAAATCAAGTCTTGGGTGAATCCAAATACAACTCTTGCCATAATAAAATATTTTGGAAGGGGGGGTTCTTTTGAAGAAAAATTTAAAACACCTCCCTCAAGTCAAATCAAATTTTTGAAAAGGCCAAATAAAATTTTGGGTGTCACACTAGATGACCTCGAGGACTACACGGGTCCGCAAGAGAGGTCGCACTCTTTCGTGTCTGCTTACGTTATGCATCGCTTAATATTACATGCTACTTTATCGTCCTGTTCACCGATTAGACTCTGAGTCAGCTCCAAACTAATGGTCAAACTTGAGTTTTTTAAATGGTTGTAGGGTACATATCGGGGCCGCAATCCATATTATCTATCTACTATCTGGTCAATCTCTGGTGTCTACTATGAGTTTCATGTTGGGTGGGAAACAAACAGTAAAGAAGCCATTATCTGTATTTTTTAACTGAAGCCATTATCTGCCTGCTATCATTGGTTTTGGGTCTATCCAAAGGTTGCTACCATCACTATGGATTTCTGCATGCACTCCTTACATAATCTCACTATGTTTTATTCCTATCCATGTCAGTTATTGTACACAATGGAATTGAACATGTAGAGCAAAGAGACGAGCCTTGTGTGGCAATAAAATTTCATGCAGACCTTGCTCCATGGTAGGCGCAAAGGCAGCCCCCCTCCACCCATTTTGGATTGTAATCGAGAGGAAGATATCTGTTCTGAGGGGGATTCAAAAGGAGACCACTCCTATTTACCCCCTGAGGTCTTCCCTCTAACTTGGCATGCTAATGTTGGTTATATCATGCATATGGTGCCTTGCATTGCTTACTTTATACATCAAATATGTCATCTGCTTAGTTTAGACATGCTTTGTGTGAATGCCTTCTGTTTAGTTTATTCATCGTTTATGTGAATTATGCAACGCCATCTTGTTTAGCCAGGCATCATATATGTGAATTTTGCAATGCCATCCTGCTTAGCCAGTCATCTTATATGTGAATTATATCAGGCCATCTTTTTTTCCGTTACGTATTACATTTGTCAACAATGTTAGTACATTCAACTACTCTTCATGTGCATCAGCCATTTGACACGGTGATGGAAAATTCTGGAGTGAAAACTAGGTCTTTAGAGCAGACTATGCTATCAGACGAAGCGCATATCTCGCTGGTTACGGATAGCTCCTCAGAGGAGGATTCAGAGACGGATGACCAATCCTATTTCCCCCCGAGGTGTATGCTCTAACTTGGCAGTGTTATGTTGCTCATATCGTGCGTATGGTGTCTTGCATTGCTATGTCATTTGATTAGTTTAGACATGCTTTGTGTGAATGCCACCTGTTTAGTGTCTAATTAACATATATGTGAATTATGCATTGCCATCTTGTTGCAAGACATTATATATGTGAATTATGCAATGCTATCTTGTTGCAAAGGCATTATATATGTGAATTATGCAATGCCATGCTGCTTAGACAATCATCATGTATGTGAATTATATCATGCTATCATTTTTTTGTATTACGTGTTCCATTTGTCGACAACGTTTGTATATTCAACTACTCTTCCTGTGCATCAGCCATTTGAAGCGGTGATGGAAGTATCTGGAGTGAAAACAAGGTATTTAGAGCAGACAATGCTACCTGCTGAAGCAGACATCTTGCTGGTTACAGAGAGCTCCTCAGAGGAGGATTCAGAGACTGATAACCAGTCCTATTTGCCCCCTGAGGTCTATGCTCAAACTTGGCAGGGTTATATTACCCATGTCATGCATGTTGTCTTGCATTGCTTAGTTTTTACATCATATATGGATTGCCATCTGCTTAATTGCTTACTATATAAATCATATATTTGAATTATATCATGCCATCATGTTTACATACACAGCATCTATCTGAATTATGGCATGGCAACCCATTTAATAAAGACATCATATAGTTATATCATCTCATCATGTTTAGTGTTTACATTCATCAAATTTTTAATTATGTCATTCTATCCGTGAATTATATCATGCTATCATGTTTCCATAGGCGGCATGTATGTGAATTATGGCATGTCAACCTATTTAATAAACACATTATATAGTTATATCATGTCATCCTGTTTACATAGTCATCATATTTTGAACTATGTCTTTCCATCTTTTTTAGATAGCCATCATAATGTGAATTATTTCATGCCCTCTTTTATTCCCCACTGTCCATTGCACCTGTCTATCATACAATGTCTGTACATTCGATTACTTTTCTTCTTTATTAGCCATTTGAATTGGAGAGGGTGATGGCAGTATCTAAGGGAGTAACAACACGGTCTCCAGAAAAGATAGTGCTACCAGTTGATGCAAATAGAACCACGGTTGTACTTTCCCAAGAACCAACCCCACCACACATAACCCAGACTCTCGCAGATTGTACCCCTACCCAGTTGGACAGAGAACCAGCTACACGCCTTCTAACCCCAACCCCAGCAAATAGTAACCCAGTTCCAGTTGACACAGCACCGTCTCCACCAGAGAGCACCCAAACACGAGCAGTTAGTAAGGGAACTGCAGTGCCCAAAGCACGAGGACCACCACTCCGAATCCCAACTCAATGCTTAAAGGAGAAGAAGAATTGTTCTCAGGTCAGGTTCTGTAGCTATGGTTCATACTCATTTGCTCTTGCATCACTGTATTTACTAGTACCAACTATTTTCAAATTTGAAGGATGGAATTGAAACTCCAATGGCGCAACAGGTATGTTTTAGACCTGTTTCTTTAACTGCTTTGCTGTTGTAACTTGCTCTATGTTGATTTCAGTTTCAATTGAATAAACAGTTATGTTCTCATGTCGTGCACATTACAAGTCTTGTTATTGCTCTATAGTTTCCAACACTTATATTCTATCTATTCTGCTTTGTCTTGAACAAACATTATTTGAATTGTGTCTCTATCTTGATTTGGCAACAAAAACTAGAATGATATAGACCATAAAGTGACCATGGTACATAGATATATGTTTGTTTCATGCTGTTATCCTGTCCACTTTACTACTGAACTGATTTACCAAAATGAGTTTCATATACAACATGGTAAACCTGTGATGTGTCTGCTTGTTTCTCTTTTAGAATGCAGACAAAATATTGGAGAACGGTACCCCGTTATGCAATGGTAAAGGAAGTAATGCAGATAGGGTTCAAGATAGTGAGAAATCCCTGTTGATCTCCAAGAAAGCTAATAAAAACTATCTTCACGACAGTGAGAGAACCCAAAAGTCATGTCTTGATGTAGTGTTCGAGTTACGGGCCACTACTGCTGGCACAAGCTCTTCGAACTCGCTGCCTGAATCAGTTCGTCTTCTTGAGTCTCAACTTCAAGTTGAAAGACATCGATCAGATGTGCTGCGACAGGAAGCTGAAGGACTGAGGAAGTCCCTGCAGAATTCAGATGCATACTTTCTGGTGCAACAGCAAGCGCTGGAGGATTTAAGCGCCAAAGAAGAGAAAGTTAATAAGTTTGCTAAGCATCTTGCTAGAATTATGGGTACCTAGGATATTGTTTCTTGAGCTCTTCTGAAGTGGTTTCAGTTCTGGACTTGTTTTGCTGCGGCGTTTATTTGCACGGGTCGCCAACTTTGACAACCAGTGTATATGATATGCGGCTTTGTTCCCTATATTTGCACTGGTGGCGAACTTTGATGCCCAGTGGATGTAATATGTGTAATAGCCATGATAGCCTAGCATAAGTTGCTTGCTTATTTATTTCCTTGTTGTCTTGTTTATTCGTTTGCTTGTAGTCAGTGCAGTTCTTTTTCCACGGTTTGCTAGTGGCCGCAATAACCTATTTTTTAAAACTAGGCCACAATAACCATGGGCTACATATTTACTGTAGTTACCATGGGCCTCCTACGGGCCGTAGAAACAATGGGCCTTCTAAGGGCCATAGAAACAATGGGCCTTCTACGGGCTGTAGCATCAATGGGCCTTCTACGGGCCGTATGATCGATCGGCCAAACATGGGCCAATAACAGACCGCATTATGGGCCGTAAATGGGCTAGATTTGGAATTGTCCATTCATGGGCTGACCATAACGGGCCGTTGTTAATCGGCCGTATTTGATGACACTATGAAAACGGCCCAACGGATTAATGGGCCGCAAACGGGCCGATTGTGACCACGGGCTGAATTTGGCCCACAAGCAGAAAAGGCCAGTAACTGGCCGTAAGTAACCGAATGCTGGAAATAAGCCCAAGAATAAATGGGCCCTGAGAAGGCCGAAAGATAACACGGGTTGGAAACGGCCCAATGGAATAATGGGCCGTTAATGGGTATAAAGCGATACACTGTTCATTGCGAGCCAGATTCACCACGGGCCGTTAATGGGCCAAGAGTTACAAATGGCCTCGTATGGGCCGTAAGACATCATGGGCCATACATGGGCCAGAAGTTACAACGGGCTGGAATCATATTGGACGGCCCAGATGAAGCTACTGGGCTTAATTCCGATAGGCCGTAACAGGCTGTGAGTTAGCGGGCCGTAAATGGGCTATGTACGAACAGGCCATTAACAGGCTTTCCGTGGGCCGGCCCGTTACCTTTTGACCAAGTCAAACGGGCCGGCCTTTTCATCGGAATGGGCCTCTGTTGGGCCGTACCACGTGCCGACCTATCATAGGCGCCTCCTGTCCAATGAATGGATGACGTCTGTCCCAACGGTGAGCCAACACGTGTTTCCTCCGACCAATGACAATTTTACACGTGGAAAATCCTCATTGGTCCGAGCTGTTAACGGGTTATCGGATCCAAAACTGGACCCGATAGCTTAACGGTGAACCGTTACGGTGGATGCCACATGTCGGTCACCCTTGACGCAAAGCACTTCTATGACGCGCGATTTCTCGTCATGGAAGTGGACACTACCATGATGATAATTTTGGTAATGTCATGGAACACTTCTACGATAGCACAGGTATGACTATCTTGATTCTGTCAAAAAATCGTCATGGATGTACATGCATGACAGAAAACATGACCTACTATGACAAACACGTA
Organism: Triticum aestivum; assembly: GCF_018294505.1. Lineage (NCBI taxonomy): Eukaryota > Viridiplantae > Streptophyta > Magnoliopsida > Poales > Poaceae > Triticum > Triticum aestivum. The sequence continues at coordinate 285,675,230 of NC_057799.1, forward strand.
TCATCACGCAAGTGTATTTTTTATAGTGAATGAAGATGGTGCGGCGACGGCGTGAAAAACTGTGACTAGAACTCAAAACTCAAGGGAACTAGACGCTAAGACCAGAACTTGACACGACGATGCAACCGCAAATTCAACAAAGCGAAACACCGAAAAGAAAATTGCAAAAGGATGAGAGTGGTTCGGATATGGTGATCTAACCCTAATTTATTCTAGCTTTTTGTGTGTGTATTGTAGGTATGAAGAACAAATGCGATCTAAACTATGAAAACTGGTAAAATCTCACCAAGTAACCTGGAAATATGATACCACTTGATAGAGGCAAAGGTGTCCCGTCTTTCGCTGAGATGGTGGCTACTGGACTTTGATGATCCGACTACAAACGTGCGAGGGCATCGCGCCTTAGCAATCGCTAAACCAACTCTGAGAGGTTATTGACCACGCCGGAGCACGAACAACCTGATTACGCGGGTCTGTTTCCTACATGCAAACGAAGAACAAGCAAGAAACTGAAATTGCAATCTGGATATTGTGAATATAAGAGGAAGGCTTTATTAATGAAGGTGGGGTTCTGCAACGTCTTTGTCTGGTCGTAGAACACAAACGAAGTACGCGAAATTGCAGCTATGGCGAACTTTTAATCTAAACAAAACCCAAAGTCTAAACGGTGCCTTAAGGGCTGTATTTGTAGGGAAAATAGAGGGGATTTCGTCCCCCCTTGGCAAGCTGGGACTAAAACACCTCCTGAGTTCTTTCCCGTACAATACCGACTCTAAGAATTAGCCTATAAGTAGTATTTCGAAATTACATGGGCCTAAACCAAAAATAAGGTGCTGCAACACCTATATTAAGCTATGGGCGAAATTTATGAAAGGGCATGTTGTATATTTCATCCATGTCCTTGTATGTCATCATGGTGGCTCCAAAGTGCTGAAAACTCAACGAGAAACTTTGTTCTTGTCTCCCTTGCGCATGCCATCATCTCCATGCTTGATCATGCTCCAATGTTCATCCTTCTTGTCCAAGCTAGGCCCTTCATTTGTAAGCAAAACTAATGTATCCAATTTAGGCAGCATCATATTCTAATGAACTTTAGAATCTTTACCAAGAAAAAAGTACCTGGTAATTTAATTGGCGTGCGCGAGCTCTAGTAATTGGTCTCATGTATGTAATAGCAGGGGCTGTGGGTGTAACTGTAGTAGTGATGTCCTCAGCAAGTAGTGTTGTGACTTATCCCCAGTACTGGGTGAGATAGCACAGATGATCTACCATGACTTGTATCATTGTTGTTTTCGAAAGTCTAAGGTACACGAGTTTCCGAGGTCTTTGGTTATGTGTTGATGGAGGCGGTACATTTGGGGCGTAGTATCATGTTAGTAGTTGTGTGGAGATTTTGCTCCTTGTACTCATTGGACCGGATTGCATAACCAGAAATTTTGGGAGTTCCTAGGTGGGAATTCAAGTAGTTACCTAGGCTCATCTTTCCAACAAATGCATGATGTGAAGTCTTGATTCAACATCTAGTGGCTTGTTTCAACTTGATATTTGTTACAGTGGTTCTCCTTGTGTCTTAAAGAGTCCTTGTAGCTTTGCTATGACTCGGGGACGGCTCGTAGCCTTGTATACTACCTTGTACAAGATGGCCACTATACAACCGACCCATGTGGGCCTCGCCATGAAAATATCGAACGAAATCTCCGTCATTAATTTGTTTCCAGCTTATTTTTGCAAGCCCAATCCTTTATTTGACTTGTGGTATTCGAGTTGCTTCGATGCCAAGTGTTGATTCCATACCTTTGCTAAATTGTGTTCTCATATTTACTTTGGAGCATAAATCCTTTAGATCAATCGGAATTGTCATGTTATTTCTCTTCCATCTAAGGTGCTTCTCTTTAAGTTAATTCAATCTTCTTCACCATATGCAAGATCTATCTTTGTTTCTCAACCGAGTTCATTTCATCCGTATTACATTGTCTTCTTCTTTGTCCCACCCTCCCATCATTTTTCTTCGCAGAGTTAGGGATCTCAAATCAGGTACCCTTTTATTCAAAGCCTCTGCTACTTGTGAGTTGCATTGGTATTTTTCTTGAAGAGGAAGGGAGATGCAGTACACTAGAGGTAAGTATTTCCCTTAGTGAGAACGAAGGTTTATCAAACCAATAGGAGAATTACGCAAAGCCTCCTGAACAACACCTGCACACAGAAAAGCAAATACTTGCACCCAACGCGGGCAAGAGGGTTGTCAATCCCCTTGAACTCGTTACTTACAAGGATCAAATCTTGTATAGGTAGATGGATAAATTGCAAAGTAAAATAAAATTAAATAAATTGCAACAAGGTATTTTTGGATTTTATAATATGATATAAGTAGTCCTGGGGGCCATAGTTTTCACTAGAGGCTTCTCTCTCAAACACATAGCATACAGTGGTAAACAAATTACTGTTAGGCAACTGATAGAAAAACACATAGTTATGACGTATTCACAGCAATGATCATGCATATAGGCCTAACGTCCGGGACAAGTAGACAGACTCCTGCCTGCATCTAGTACTATTACTCTACCAATGGACCGCTATCCAGCATGCATCTATGGTATTAAGTTCATGAAAAATGGAGTAACACCTTAAGCAAAATGACATGGTGTAGACAAATTAAACACAATCAATATGAATAAACCCCGTCGTTTACCCTTAATGGCAACAATACAAGTACGTGTCTTGTCTCCCTCTGTCACTGGGATATAGAGCACCGCAAGATTGAACCCATCATAAAGCACCTCTCCCACTGAAGATAATCAATCTAGTTGGCAAAACCAAACAGATAGATTAGAGAGAAATACAAAGCTATTACAATCATGCATAATAAAGTTCAGAAATGTCGGCGTCCTGGGAACGGGGATCCCCAGACTTCCCTGCCTGCGGACCGCGGCGTGGCTCCTCCGGCGGCCCTGTACGACCCATCTTCATCAGCAAACACTCAAGACCCTCGCGAGGGGCCAAGCCTCGCGAGACGAACGATGCAAGACCTCCTCAGGGGCAGCCTCACTAGGCTGGCTCGCCAGGGGCGGAGAGATCAAGGCGAGGGGCACCTCGCGAGGTTTCTGTGACGCAAGCCATGACGACCAAGGCCAGGTAGGTGCTAGGCGGGCGCCAGCGCGTGCTGTGTCCTCGTTCGTCTTTGGTGCTAAAGAGGCGAGCACAGGTGAGGAGTCCCGAGGCATCAGGCAAAGGTTTCCATATCGGTGCAACAAGACCAAGACCAGCATGATGGCAGGACGGAGGTCACCGTGGAGCCCAAGACAGTGTCACCACTAGAGCCTTTGGCAGGCGAAGACCACCTTTAGTCAGGATAACTCGTACTAGTTGTCTCCCTTCAAATTTGGCCATTGTTGGATCCCTTCCCGCCTACATTTGGGAAGAGGACCAGGGCCTCTATAAATAGGACTAGCCACCAGAGTAGGAGGCAACTGATCTTGGGCCATTCAGATCATCCTCAACCACACAAGCTCAGCGAGCTCAAGAACACCTCTCCTCAAGAGGCTGTTCTTCCCTTGTACTAGTTCTTCCTCAGCCCGAGAGGCAATCCACCACACCACACTGGAGTAGGGTATTACACCACATCGGTGGCCCGAACCAGTATAAACCTTGTGTCTCTTGTTCTGTGGGTTCGACGCGCTGAGCTTTGAGATCACGGTGAGGGCGTGAGCTAGGGGGAGGAGAGATCTTCGTGTGCACCCCAGAGTTCGAACCTCAAGGGTTTTGCCAGAACCTGAAATTCGACATTTGGCGCGCCAGGTAGGGGTGCGCTGAAGCTTTCCTTCCGCCGATCCGCGTTCCACCGTCCCACCGCATCCATGGAGGACGCGCGTCGAGCGCTGGGCCACCCTCACTGCCCGCGTCGCTCAGACGGCCCCTGTCGGCGGGCCTCCCCATCGTTCTCCGTCACCCATCGCCAACGCCGACACTGGCCCGGCGGGAAACAAGCAGCAAGCGTCCTCGCTGCACCCCTCCGTGCGGTGGGACGGCCGCACCGCCACTCCGTCGCTAACCCCAGCCGGCTCATCGTCTCACGCTCGTCGCGCGCCCACGGACGTGCAGGCCGCGCTGCTCATGGCACACAAGCTCCTGCGCTACCCCCCGGTCGACGACCTCTATGAGGACTAGTTGGACCGCATCGCCGAGCTCGTCAGTGCCGCTGGGGGCTCTCCCGCACCGTCCCTCTCGCTGCCTCGCCCTCCGCCAGCCGCAGGCGACGTAGCTCACAGAGCACCTCCACCACCTCCGCATGAAGACGGCGGTCTGGCGCCAAGGCGCGCGGCCCCCGGCGTGACCCGCTGCGCCGGGCGCCCGCGCGAGAAGAAGGGAGCTGCCAAGAAGTTCCCCAGCCGCAAGAAAATGCTCCTGCGCTGCCAGCGCCACCGCGACAAGACCGCGTGCCGCCTACAGTGGCGGCGCGCGGACATCAGGGGCAGGCTCCACATCAGGAAACGGCCCCGGTGGCCACAGCAGGCTGCCGCGCCTTCACTCCGGAGCTGCGTAGCATCGTCTGGCCGGGCAAGTTCAAGCCATACCTGCCTCCTCGTTACGACGGCACTCCCGACACCGCGGAGTTCTTGCAGCTCTATGAACTGAGCATCAAGGTGGCCAACGGCGACGAGAAAGTCATGGCGAACTGGTTCCCCATGGCTCTCAAGGATGGTGCTCGCTCGTGGCTCCTGAACCTGCCCCCGGGCTCGATCTCCTTGTGGGACGAGATGTGCAAATGCTTCATCGCCAACTTCCAGGATGGTGTGGAGGAAATAAGCTTTATACGATCTTGTGATGTGGAAGAAATAAAAGCGACGGACTGCATAATAAAGGTTCATATCACAAGTGGCAATATAAAGTGACGTTCTTTCGCATTAAGATTGTGTGCATCCAACCCTGAAAGCGCATGGCAACCTCTGCTTCCCTCTGCGAAGGGCCTATCTTTTATTATTATCTTCTACCTTATGCAAGAGTCATGGTGATCTTCACCTTTCCTTTTTACATTTTATCCTTTGGCAAGCACAGTGTGTTGGAAAGATCCTGATAGATATATCTAATTGGATATGGGTTAGCATGAACTATTATTGTTGACATTACCCTCGAGGTAAAAGGTTGGGAGGCGAAACTATAAGCCGCTATCTTTCTCTGTGTCCGGTTAAAACTCCGTAACCACAAGTATTGCGTGAGTGTTAGCAATTATGAAAGACTAAATGATAGTTGAGTATGTGGACTTGCTAGAAAGCTCTGACATAGACTCTTTTTGATGTTATGATAAATTGCAATTGCTTCAATGACTAAGATTATAGTTTGTTAGTTCTCAATAAAGTTTCTGATTCATACTTTGCATTGTGAATAGATTATTACTTGAGCATAAGAAATCATATGACAATATCCATATATGTTGCTGTTATGAGAATAATCATGATGCCCTCATGTCCGTATTTTATTTTATCGACACCTCTACCTCTAAACATGTGGACATATTTATCGTTATCGGCTTCCGCTTGAGGACAAGCAAGGTCTAAGCTTGGGGGAGTTGATACGTCCATTTTGCATCATGCTTTTATATCGATATTCATTGCATTATGGGCTGTTATTACACATTATGTCACAATACTTATGCCTATTCTCTCTTATTTTACAAGGTTTACATAAGGAGGGAGAATGCCGGCAGCTGGAATTCTGGGCTGGAAAAGGAGCAAATATTAGAGACCTATTCTGCACAACTCCAAAAGTCTTGAAACTCCACAAAAGTTATTTTTGGAAATAATAAAAAATACTGGAAGAAGAATCACGTCAGGGGGGCCTCCACCTGTCCACGAGGGTGGGGGCGCGCCCTACCCCCCTGGGCGCGCCCCCTGCCTCGTGGGCCCCCTGTTGGCCCTCCGGTGCCCATCTTCTGCTATATGAAGTCTTTCGTCCGAAGAAAAATCATAAGCAAGCTTTCGGGACGAGACTCCGCCGCCACGAGGCGGAACCTTGGCGGAACCAATCTAGGGCTCCGGCAGAGCTGTTCTGCCGGGGACACTTCCCTCCGGGAGGGGGAAATCATCGCCATCGTCATCACCAACGCTCCTCTCATTGGGAGAGGGCAATCTCCATCAACATCTTCACCAGCACCATCTCCTCTCAAACCCTAGTTCATCTCTTGTATCCAATTCTTGTCTCCAAGTCTGGGATTGGTACCTGTAGGTTGCTAGTAGTGTTGATTACTCCTTGTAGTTGATGCTAGTTGGTTTATTTGGTGGAAGATCATATGTTCAGATCCTATATGCATATTAATACTCCTCTGATTATGAACATGAATATGCTTTGTGAGTAGTTACGTTTGTTCCTGAGGACATGGGAGAAGTCTTGCTATTAGTAGTCATGTGAATTTGGTATTCGTTCGATATTTTGATGAGATGTATGTTGTCTATCCTCTAGTGGTGTTATGTGAACGTCGACTACATGACACTTCACCATTATTTGGGCCTAGAGGAAGGCATTGGGAAGTAATAAGTAGATGATGGGTTGCTAGAGTGACAGAAGCTTAAACCCTAGTTTATGCGTTGCTTCGTAAGGGGCTGATTTGGATCCATATGTTTCATGCTATGGTTAGGTTTACCTTAATACTTTTTTGTAGTTGCGGATGCTTGCAATAGAGGTTAATCATAAGTGGGATGCTTGTCCAAGTAAGGGCAGCACCCAAGCACCGGTCCACCCACATATCAAATTATCAAAGTACCGAACGCGAATCATATGAACGTGATGAAAACTAGCTTGACGATAATTCCCATGTGTCCTCGGGAGCGCTTTTCTCTATATAAGAGTTTGTCCAGGCTTGTCCTTTGCTACAAAAAGGATTGGGCCACCTTGCTGCACTTTATTTACTTTTGTTACTTGTTGCTCGTTACCAATTATCTTATCACAAAACTATCTGTTACCTATTATTTCAGTGCTTGCAGAGAATACCTTGCTGAAAACCGCTTATCATTTCCTTCTGCTCCTCGTTGGGTTCGACACTCTTACTTATCGAAAGGACTACGATAGATCCCCTATACTTGTGGGTCATCAAGACTCTTTTCTGGCGCCGTTGCCGAGGAGTGAAGCGCCTTTGGTAGGTGGAATTTGGTAAGGAAAAATTCATATAGTGTGCTGAAATTTACTATCACTTGTTACTATGGAAAGTAATCCTCTGAGGGGCTTGTTCGGGGTATCTTCACCCCGATCAGTAGAGCAAAGAGTTGCTCCTCAACCTACTGAACCTACTGAAAATGAAAATGTCTACTTTGAAATTCCTTCGGGTATGTTAGAAAAACTGCTAGCTAATCTTTTTGCAGGAGATGGAACAAAGCATCCTGATGAGCACCTAATATATGTGGATGAAGTTTGTGGATTATTTAAGCTTGCACGTGTGCCCGGTGATGTTATTAAGAAAAGGTCTTCCATTTATCTTTGAAGGGAGATTCATTGACATGGTATAGGCTATGTGATGATACGGGGTCATGGAACTACAAACGATTGAAATTGGAATTTCATCGGAAATTTTATCCTATGCATCTTGTTCATCGTGATCACAATTATATATATAATTTTTGGCCTCGCGAAGGAGAAAGCATCGCTCAAGCTTGGGGGAGGCTTAAATCAATGTTATATTCATGCCCCAATCATGAGCTCCCAAGAGAAATAATTATTCAAAGTTTTTATGCTCGGCTTTCTGTTAACAACCGCACCATGCTCGATACTTCTTGTGCTGGCTCTTTTATGATGAAGACTATTGAATTCAAATGGGATTTATTGGAAAGAATTAAACGCAACTCTGAAGATTAGGATCTTGACGAAGGTAAGGAGTCAGGTATGACACCTAAGTTTGATTGTGTTAAATCTTTTATGGATACCGATGTTTTCCGTAAATTTAGCACTAAATATGGACTTGACTCTGAGATAGTAGCTTCTTTTTGTGAATCTTTTGCTGCTCATATTGATCTCCCTAAGGAGAAGTGGTTTAAATATCATCCTCCGATAGAAGTAAAAGTAGCCGCACCTATTAAAGTTGAAGAAAAGACTATCACTTATAATGATCCTATTGTTCCTACTTCTTATGTTGAGAAACCACCTTTCCCTGTTAGGATAAAGGATCATGCTAAAGCTTCAACTGTGGTCCGTAAAAGCAATATTAGAACTTATACACCTCCTGAGCAAATTAAAGTTGAACCTAATATTGCTATTGTTAAAGATCTCTTGTCTGATAATATTGATGGGCATGTTATTTATTTCCATGATGAAACTGCTAGAATTGCTAAACCTTGTGCTAAAGATAAACATAGACCTGTGGTAGGCATGCCTGTTATTTCTGTTAAAATAGGAGATCATTGTTATCATGGCTTGTGTGATATGGGTGCCAGTGCTAGTGCTATACCTCATGACTTATACAAAGAAATTATGCATGAAATTGTACCTGCTGAGATAGAAGGTATTGATGTTACCATCAAACTTGCTAATAGAGATACAATATCATCCATTGGAATTGTTAGAGATGTTGAAGTCTTGTGTGGGAAAACTAAATATCCTGCTGATTTTCTTGTTCTTGGTTCCCCACAAGATAGCTTTTGTCCCATTATGTTTGGTAGACCCGTCTTGAACACCGTTAATGCTAGGATAGACTGCGAAAAGGATGTTGTTACTATTGGTTTGGGTGATATGTCTCATGAGTTCAACTTTTCTAAATTTCGTAGACAACACCGTGAAGAGGAATTGCCTAGTAAGGATGAAATAATTGGTCTTGCTTCTATTGCCGTGCATCCTAGTGATCCTTTAGACCAATATTTGCTAGACCATGAAAATGATATGTTTATGAATGAAAGAAGGGAAATAGATGAAGTATTCTTTAAACAGGAACCCGTCCTGAAACACATTCTGCCTGTTGAAATCCTAGGGGATCCTCCTCCACCCAAGGGTGATCCCGTGTTTGAGCTTAAACCGTTGCCTGATACTCTTAAATATGCTTATCTTGATGAGAAAAAGATATATCCTGTTATTATTAGTGCTAACCTTTCAGAGCATGAAGAAGAGAGATTATTGAAAACTCTGAAGAAGCACCGTGCCGCTATTGGATATACTCTTGATGATCTTAAGGGCATTAGTCCCACTCTATGTCAACACAAAATAAATTTGGAGAAAGATGCCAAACCAGTTCGTGATCACCAAGGACGGCTGAATCCTAAGATGAAAGAAGTGGTAAGAAAGGAAATACTAAAGCTTCTTGAGGCAGGTATTATTTATCCCGTTGCTGATAGTCAGTGGGTAAGTCCTGTCCATTGTGTCCCTAAGAAGGGAGGTATTACTGTCGTTCCTAATGATAAAGATGAATTGACCCCGCAAAGAATTATTACAGGTTATAGGATGGTAATTGATTTCCGCAAATTAAATAAAGCTACTAAAAAGGATCATTACCCCTTACCTTTTATTGATCAAATGCTAGAAAGATTATCCAAACATACACATTTTTGCTTTCTAGATGGTTACTCTGGTTTCTCTCAAATACCTGTGTCAGTCGATGATCAATCAAAGACTACTTTTACTTGCCCTTTTGGTACTTTTGCTTATAGACGTATGCCTTTTGGTTTATCTAATGCACCTGCTACCTTTCAAAGATGCATGATGGCTATATTCTCTGACTTTTGTGAAAAGATTTGTGAGGTTTTCATGGACGATTTCTCCGTTTATGGATCCTCTTTTGATGATTTCTTGAGCAACCTTGATCGAGTTTTGCAGAGATGTGAAGAAACTAATCTTGTCTTGAATTGGGAAAAGTGCCACTTTATGGTTAATGAAGGTATTGTCTTGGGGCATAAAGTTTCTGAAAGAGGTATTGAGGTTGATAAAGCCAAGGTTGATGCTATTGAAAAGATGCCATGTCCCAAGGACATCAAAGGTATAAGAAGTTTCCTTGGTCACGCCGGTTTTATAGGAGGTTCATTAAGGACTTCTCAAAAATTTCTCGGCCTCTGACTAATTTATTACAAAAAGATATACCATTTGTCTTCGATGATGATTGTGTAGAAGCATTTGAAATACTTAAGAAAGCATTGATTTCTGCACCTATCGTTCAGCCACCTGATTGGAATTTACCCTTGAAATTATGTGTGATGCTAGTGATTATGCTGTAGGTGCTGTTCTAGGGCAAAGAGTTGATAAGAAATTAAATGTTATTCAATATGCTAGTAAAACTCTAGACAATGCTCAGAGAAATTATGCTACTACTGAAAAGGAATTCTTATCAGTTGTATTTGCTTGTGATAAGTTCAGACCTTATATTGTTGATTCTAAAGTAACTATTCACACGGATCATGCTGCTATTAAATATCTTATGGAAAAGAAAGATGCTAAACCTAGACTTATTAGATGGGTTCTCTTGCTGCAAGAATTTGATTTGCATATTATTGATAGAAAGGGAGCTGAGAACCCCGTTGCAGACAACTTGTCTAGGTTAGAAAATGTTCTTGATGACCCACTACCTATTGATGATAGCTTTCCTGATGAGCAATTAAATGTTATAAATGCTTCTCGTAGTACCCCGTGGTATGCTGATTATGCTAATTATATTGTTGCTAAATTTATACCACCTAGTTTCACATACCAGCAAAAGAAAAAGTTTTTCTATGATTTGAGACATTACTTTTGAGATGACCCACATCTTTATAAAGAAGGAGTAGATGGGGTTATTAGACGTTGTGTACCTGAGCATGAACAGGAACAGATCCTACGCAAGTGTCATTCCGAGGCTTATGGAGGACACCACGCTGGAGATAGAACTGCACATAAGGTATTGCAATCCGGTTTTTATTGGCCTACTCTCTTCAAGGATCCCCATAAGTTTGTCTTATCTTGTGATGAATGTCAAAGAATTGGTAACATTAGTAGACGTCAAGAAATGCCTATGAACTATTCACATGTTATTGAACCATTTGATGTTTGGGGCTTTGATTATATGGGACCTTTTCCTGCCTCCAATGGTTACACACATATTTTAGTTGCTGTTGATTACGTTACTAAGTGGGTAGAAGCTATTCCAACTAGTAGTGCTGATCATAACACTTCTATTAAAATGCTTAAAGAAGTTATTTTCCCGAGGTTTGGAGTCCCTAGATATTTAATGACTGATGGTGGTTCACATTTTCTTCATGGTGCTTTTCGTAAAATGCTTGCTAAGTACGATGTTAATCATAGAATTGCATCTCCTTATCACCCACAGTCTAGTGGTCAAGTAGAGTTGAGTAATAGAGAACTCAAATTAATTTTGCAAAAGACTGTTAATAGATCTAGAAAGAATTGGTCCAAGAAACTTGATGATGCATTATGGGCATATAGAACTGCATATAAAAATCCTATGGGTATGTCTCCGTATAAAATGGTTTATGGAAAAGCATGTCACTTACCTCTCGAACTAGAACATAAGGCATATTGGGCTATTAAAGAGCTCAATTATGATTTCAAACTTGCCGGTGAGAAGAGGTTATTTGACATTAGCTCACTTGATGAATGGAGAACCCTAGCCTACGAAAATGCCAAGTTGTTTAAAGAAAAAGTTAAAAGATGGCATGACAAAAGAATACAAAAGTGTGAGTTTAATGTAGGTGATTATGTATTGCTATACAACTCTCGTTTAAGATTTTTTGCAGGAAAACTTCTCTCTAAATGGGAAGGTCCTTACGTTATCGAGGAGGTCTATCGTTCCGGTGCCATAAAAATCAACAACTTCGAAGGCACAAATCCGAAGGTGGTGAACGGTCAAAGAATCAAACATTATATCTCACATAATCCTATAAATGTCGAAACCAATGTTATTGAAACCGTAACCCCGGAGGAATACATAAGGGACACTTTCCTGAACGTTTCAGACTCCGAAAAGGAATAGGTATGTGGTACGGTAAGTAAACCGACTCCAAAACAGTTCTAATGGCAATATTTCTCCGTTTTGGAATATTTAGAAAAATAGAAAAATAAGAGGCAGTCCGGGAAGGACACGAGGGTGGAGGGCGCGCCCCCTACCTCGTGGGTACCTCGTGTGCTCTCCGGACTCCGTTTTCTTGCATGATACGTATTTTGGTCGGTAAAAATTCATTATTTAATCTCCCGAAGGTTTTGACTCCTGTATCATGCAATTGTTCTCTGTTCTTGTTTCGAGCTGTTGCTGCTGCAGATTAGAACAAGATGTCTTCTCAAGAGTCAGTCGGGGAGAGCCGGGTGTCTCATCCGGCATCGAGACCAAGGACAAACAGCGATGCTGACTACTTTGGGCCAGCAACAGAGGAAGAGATGGAGGCTGGTTTGATGAGGATAGATGCCATGGAGGATCAAGAAGTCACTTCTCGCTTCCGAGCTGGGTTCACGATGGGGGAACTACAGAGCTCAGCTATTCCAACTCGGTTATCCCTTCCAATGTTGGATTCCTTTCTTATGAAAATATGAAGAAGAGTGTCATTTGTTCTCCCATAGCTATGCAACACCCTTGGGTGCAAGGAGCTTTAGCCGTTACAGGGAAGCTTCGTAAGGAGATAATGGATCTCAAGCAGCAACTCAATAAGCTCGAGGAAGAGAATCGTATCCCGAGGGGCATTATCGCCAAGAATATCACATCACCATCCCCGAAGAAGGAGACATAATCACATGGGTATGGGCACTCCCCTTGGCAACTGCCAAGCTTGGGGGAGATGCCCCGGTATCGTATCACAACCACATCTCCTTTCTTTACCATTTTTCTTAGTTCTATCCTTTTAGTAGTATCTCGATCTAGTAGAATAAAGTTTTGGTATGATCTAGTTTTGAGTTTTGCTTTATGATCCCTCTTTGTAATCGAGTCCGTGAGCTATATAATAAAGATTAGTGTTGAGTCAAGGGCTTGATTATTTTGCCATGATCTTGAGTGAATAAAAGGAAAGAGAAAAAGAATAAAGAGAAATAAAAATATCATATTGATCTTATTAAGAGTAATGACTTCACATAGAAGGAATATGATGGTTAAAAGTTGTTGAGAGTTAGCAAACATAGCTTTGGTCATCGTTGCAATTAATAGGAAGTAATAAGGAAAGAGAGGTTTCACATATAAATATACTATCTTGCACATCTTTTATGATTGGGAGCACTCATTAAAATATGACATGCTAAAGAGTTGATGTTGGACAAGGAAGACAACGTAATGGGTTATGTTTTCTTATATCTGAGATAAAGTATATTGTCACGGATCATCCAACATGTTGAGCTTGCCTTTCCCCCTCATGCTAGCCAATTCTTTGCACCAAGTAGAGATACTACTTGTGCCTCCAAATACCCTTAAACCCAGTTTTGCCATGAGAGTCCACCATATCTACCTATGGATTGAGTAAGACCCTTCAAGTAAGTTGTCATCGGTGCAAGCAATAAAAATTGCTCTCTAAATATGTGTGATTGATTGGTGTGGAGGAAATAAGCTTTATACGATCTTGTGATGTGGAAGAAATAAAAGCGACGGACTGCATAATAAAGGTTCATATCACAAGTGGCAATATAAAGTGACGTTCTTTCGCATTAAGATTGTGTGCATCCAACCCTGAAAGCGCATGGCAACCTCTGCTTCCCTCTGCGAAGGGCCTATCTTTTATTATTATCTTCTACCTTATGCAAGAGTCATGGTGATCTTCACCTTTCCTTTTTACATTTTATCCTTTGGCAAGCACAGTGTGTTGGAAAGATCCTGATAGATATATCTAATTGTATATGAGTTAGCATGAACTATTATTGTTGACATTACCCTCGAGGTAAAAGGTTGGGAGGCGAAACTATAAGCCCCTATCTTTCTCTGTGTCCGGTTAAAACTCCGTAAACCACAAGTATTGCGTGAGTGTTAGCAATTATGAAAGACTAAATGATAGTTGAGTATGTGGACTTGCTAGAAAGCTCTGACATAGACTCTTTTTGATGTTATGATAAATTGCAATTGCTTCAATGACTAAGATTATAGTTTGTTAGTTCTCAATAAAGTTTCTGATTCATACTTTGCATTGTGAATAGATTATTACTTGAGCATAAGAAATCATATGACAATATCCATATATGTTGCTGTTATGAGAATAATCATGATGCCCTCATGTCCGTATTTTATTTTATCGACACCTCTACCTCTAAACATGTGGACATATTTATCGTTATCGGCTTCCGCTTGAGGACAAGCAAGGTCTAAGCTTGGGGGAGTTGATACGTCCATTTTGCATCATGCTTTTATATCGATATTCATTGCATTATGGGCTGTTATTACACATTATGTCACAATACTTATGCCTATTCTCTCTTATTTTACAAGGTTTACATAAGGAGGGAGAATGCCGGCAGCTGGAATTCTGGGCTGGAAAAGGAGCAAATATTAGAGACCTATTCTGCACAACTCCAAAAGTCTTGAAACTCCACAAAAGTTATTTTTGGAAATAATAAAAAATACTGGAAGAAGAATCCACGTCAGGGGGGCCTCCACCTGTCCACGAGGGTGGGGGGCGCGCCCTACCAACCTGGGCGCGCCCCCTGCCTCATGGGCCCCCTGTTGGCCCTCCGGTGCCCATCTTCTGCTATATGAAGTCTTTCGTCCGAAGAAAAATCATAAGCAAGCTTTCGGGACGAGACTCCGCCGCCACGAGGCGGAACCTTGGCGGAACCAATCTAGGGCTCCGGCGAAGCTGTTCTACCGGGCAGACTTCCCTCCGGGAGGGGGAAATCATCGCCATCGTCATCACCAACGCTCCTCTCATTGGGAGAGGGCAATCTCCATCAACATCTTCACCAGCACCATCTCCTCTCAAACCCTAGTTCATCTCTTGTATCCAATTCTTGTCTCCAAGTCTGGGATTGGTACCCGTAGGTTGCTAGTAGTGTTGATTACTCCTTGTAGTTGATGCTAGTTGGTTTATTTGGTGGAAGATCATATGTTTAGATCCTATATGCATATTAATACTCCTCTGATTATGAACGTGAATATGCTTTGTGAGTAGTTACGTTTGTTCCTAAGGACACGGGAGAAGTCTTGCTATTAGTAGTCATGTGAATTTGGTATTCGTTCGATATTTTGATGAGATGTATGTTGTCTATCCTCTAGTGGTGTTATGTGAACGTCGACTACATGACACTTCACCATTATTTGGGCCTAGAGGAAGGCATTGGGAAGTAATAAGTAGATGATGGGTTTCTAGAGTGACAGAAGCTTAAACCCTAGTTTATGCGTTGCTTCGTAAGGGGCTGATTTGGATCCATATGTTTCATGCTATGGTTAGGTTTACCTTAATACTTCTTTTGTAGTTGCGGATGCTTGCAATAGGGGTTAATCATAAGTGGGATGCTTGTCCAAGTAAGGGCAGTACCCAAGCACCGGTCCACCCACATATCAAATTATCAAAGTACCGAACGCGAATCATATGAACGTGATGAAAACTAGCTTGACGATAATTCCCATGTGTCCTCGGGAGCACTTTTCTCTATATAAGAGTTTATCTAGGCTTGTCCTTTGCTACAAAAAGGATTGGGCCACCTTTCTGCACTTTATTTACTTTTGTTACTTGTTGCTCGTTACCAATTATCTTATCACAAAACTATCTGTTACCTATTATTTCAGTGCTTGCAGAGAATACCTTGCTGAAAACCGCTTATCATTTCCTTCTGCTCCTCGTTGGGTTCGACACTCTTACTTATCGAAAGGACTACGGTAGATCCCCTATACTTGTGGGTCATCAGCAGCGATCCTGGGCGGCCCCGGCATCCTTCAGTGCCACCTCGCGGGCAGCCGCAGCTTGGGCGACGGCCCGCGTGTCCCTCTCGGAGTCCGCCGCAGCCCGGCTCAGTGCCGCCCGGACGGACACATCAGAGTGAAGCCAGCCAGAGATCAGCTCGAGGCGCCCGGCCACCAGGCGACGGTCGGCGCCTTGAAGATCCTCCCGCAGTAGGGTCAGCGTAGAAAGAGCGCGCTCCAGGATGTCAGGGGAGGCGGAAGGATCCGGGGTCAGCAGCGCGGTAGGAGAAGGAGGAGGCAACACAGTCACCATGGCCTGGGAGGCTGGGGGCTCCTGAGCTCTGGAGGCCCTGGCAACCGAGCCGGACGCCGGCACCTCTGGAGCCGGCGGGGCTACGGGGGCTGCCTCCTCTGGAGGACGCTCCCCCATGTCTCGTGAGGATGATCGGGCCGAGGAAGCGCGAGCACTGTCACTGCCCTTCCTCGCGGAGGAGGGTGCGGCCGCCGCAAGCGATTTGGCCCTGAGCAGTATCATCGCTTCCTCCTTCCTCTTCTTCGCCGCGGGCGTCGGCCTAATTGAGCAACGGAAAAGTGCCAAGAATCAGCAGCAGAAGCAAGAACAAGGCAGAACAAGAATACTTACTGGTCCACCGCGGCGTAGTCCCTCTGCTTCCTGAGCTTCAAACCTGAGAGCCTCGCAACCTGGGGCGCGGGTGCAAGGGCTCCAAGCGCAGAAGAGGGGGTAGCAGGTAAGCCGGAAGCAGCCC
This sequence comes from Triticum aestivum, assembly GCF_018294505.1. Classification (NCBI taxonomy): domain Eukaryota; kingdom Viridiplantae; phylum Streptophyta; class Magnoliopsida; order Poales; family Poaceae; genus Triticum; species Triticum aestivum. Next base: position 285,691,754 of record NC_057799.1, read on the forward strand.
CGGGCAGTATCAGAGCAGGGGCGTCGCCTTGGGAGATCAGCGCCGACCTTCCTCTCGTCGGAATCTCAATCGGTGACCTCCTCCGGGGACTGGCCTTGGACCTCGAGGAGCCACCTGCCGCATTCAGCTCCCTCCTCTCCAGGGGGACATCAGCCTCGTCATCATCATCAGGAAGGGTGCAGAGGATGTCGGCCTTGCACAAAGGGGAGGTCTCCCCCGCCCCTTCGCGGGTCGCCTCCGAGTCACGCTCCTCCTCCTCCTCTTATTCCTTCTCTTCCTCCTCACGAGACTCGCCGGAAGACACGTCCACCGGAGTTGTCGCCACCAGGACGTGTGTGGGTGCAGGCAGCACAAGCCCGCGCCCGTCGAAGACGGGCATGGAGGCGGCAGCCTCCGCCCCGTCTGAGCGGCGGAACAAGGGGACGAAGGAGTCCGGCAGGTACCCTTGGTCGTCCCCGACCAAGGAACGGAGGGCCGAGCGCAACTCCTCATCGGAAAGGGGCTCCGGGCCCAGGCGGAGATCGTCCCCCTCGTCTCCAAGCTTCCACAAGGGGCGCGGGCACGCTTGGAGGGGAGCCACGCGCTGCGCCATGAATTCATTGGCGATCATGGCCCCCGTCAGCTTCGCCGCCCTTGAGTCGCTGGGCCTCAGGTCGGCAGTCATCCTCTCCAACACCTGCGCCGCCCGGGGGTCGGTGAGCTTCGCGCGAAGCCATCCCTCTTGGGACACAGGCATCTCTGTTAGTAGCACCAGCCGGGGGTGGGAGCACTTGGCGTCCATCATGACCCACTTGCTCTTGAAGCCCTCGGCCTTCTTCCCGGCCTTCGAAATGGCATTGGTCTTGTTGGCCGCGACGAAGCCAACACACCCAGAGTGGTAGCCCTCCTTCATCCGGAGGAAGAAGAAGTGGCGCAGCAGCGCCACGGATGGCATCACTCCGACATACGCCTCGCAGTAGAAGGCGAAGATCGACAAGAGGAGGATGGAGTTGGGATGAAGATGGAGAGCATGGATCTCGTAGTGGCTGAGGACGGAGTAGAAGAAGTTGGAGAAGGGAGGAACCAACCCGGCGACGATGCTGCTCATGATGAAGGGGTAGAAAGTGCTGCCAGAGGCCTCCGGCTCAGTAGAACCGACTCGAAGCACAGTCTTCCTCTTCTTGTCACCCTCCGCCGTCATCAGGAGCACGGCGGCAAGGTTCTTCTCCGACACGCTCGGCGCGTCGAGCATGGGCTCGTACCAGGATGGCGGGGGAGTGGCCCGAGCCTTCTTGGGCGCCATTGCCGGTAGGCTCGAAGGAGGACCTGGGTAGATCTGGGGTCTTTGGAAGCAAAGGGCAAGAAAGGGGATCTGGAGCAAGACGAAGGAAAGCAATGAAGGCAAATGCAGCCCACGCCAGTCTTGTCAGCCGGGCAGTTGCTGAGGCAGCCTTGGGAAGCGGAGATGCCCACGTCCCATCAATCGGCATGCATCAATCGAGGCCGCAGGCTGTTGGGGCCCGCGGCGCTCCGCACTTGCCCCTTGGCTTCACCTCGAAGCCAAGTCCGAGCGCGCCTTGGGCCCGGGGGCTACTGTCGGCGTCCTGGGAACGGGGGTCCCCAGACTTGCCTGCCTGCGGCCCACGGCTTGACTCCTCCGGCGGCCCTATACGGCCCATCTTCACCAGGAAACATTTAAGACCCTCGCGAGGGGCCAAGCCTCGCGAGTCGGACGACGCAAGACCTCCTCGGGGGCAGCCTCACTAGGCTGGCTCGCGAGGGGCAGAGAGATCAAGGCGAGGGGCACCTCGCGAGGTTTCTGTGACGCAAGCCATGACGACCAAGGCCAGGCAGGCGCTAGCGCACGCAGTGTCCTTGTTTCCTCTTTAGTGCTAAAGAGGCAAGCGCAGGCAAGGAGTCCCGAGGCATCAGGCAAAGGTTTCCATATCGTTGCAACAAGACCAAGACCAGCAGGACGGCAGGACCGAGGTCACTGTGGATCCCAAGATGGCGTCACCACCAAAGCCTTGGGCAGGCGAAGACCACCTTTAGTCAGGATAACTCGTACTAGTTGTCTCCCTTCAAATTTGGCCGTTGTTGGATCCCTTCCTGCCTATATAAATAGGACTAGCCACCACAGTAGGAGGCAACTGATCTTGGGCCATTCAGATCATCCTCAACCACACAAGCTCACCAAGCTCAAGACCACGTCTCTTCAGGAGGCTGTTCTTCCCTTGTACTAGTTCTTCCTCAACCCGAGAGGCAATCCACCCCACCAAACTGGACTAGGGTATTACACCACATCGGTGGCCCGAACCAGTATAAACCTTGTGTCTCTTGTTCTGTGGGTTCGACGCGCTGAGCTTTGAGATCGCGGTGAGGGCGTGAGCTAGGGGGAGGAGAGATCTTCGTGCGCACCCTAGAGTTCGAACCTCAAGGGTTTTGCCGGAACCCGAAATCCTACAAGAAAAGTCTCAATTACTTCTCATGAATAATCAGATTATAAACCCATAATTCATCGGATCCCAACAAACACACTGCAAAAGAAGATTACATCGGATAGAACTCTATGTAGATGGAGAAGCACATGGCATTGTAGACCAAAGAGAGAGAAGAAGCCATCTAGCTACTAGCCATGGACCCATAGGTCTGTGGTAAACTACTCATGCACCATCGGAAGGCAACAAGGATGATGTAGAAGCCCCCCGTGCTCGATTCTCCCTCTGGCAGAGTACCGGAAAAGGACTCCAGATGGGATTGTGTAAGAACAGAAGCTTGCGGTGGCGGAAAAAGTGTTTCGGTTGGCTCTCTATTAGTTTGGGAATATTTCTGAATTCGTAGAGGTGGAATTAGGTTGAGGGGTGCTATGGGGGGGCACAAGCTCGAGGGGCGTGCGCTGTGAGCTTGTGGCTCTCCCGTAGCTCTTCTGGCCTCCTCCCGAACCTTCTAGGGTCCCTTCTGGTCCAGAAAAATCATAGTAAAGTTTCATCGTGCTTGGACTTCGTTTGGTACCAATTTTCTGAAAAGCCAAAAACAAGCAAAAAACAAGAACTGGCACTAGGCACTAGGTTAATAGGTTAGTCCGAAAAAATGATATAAAAGAACATATAAATGCATATAAAGCATCCATATTGATAATATAATAGCATGAAAGAACCAAAATTATAGATACGTTGGAGATGTATCAGCCTATTCATCCTTTTCTTTCAAGTTTCAAGCCGGTGATTTCTCCTGAAGGTGCTCACGAGCTACAAGTTCATCATTCATTCATTCTCGTTTTCTTCTTCGGTGGTCTAGATTCAAGTCTTCGGTGTCGCTCTTATCATTTTCTTTCGCTCACATGCTTTCCCATCTTGGAGATTCTTATCCAAGTCTCTCTTGTTTATTCACCTCTCTCTATTCTTCGTCGGAGTGCCGAAATTATCTTAGAAGATCCGAGTTTCCTCTTTAAATCCGTTCAAGCTATTTCAAGGCTGTTACCTCATTCAAGTCTTTCAAATCAACATGTGCAATATCTTTCAAGCAATCATTACAACGGTGTTCTCTTTGAGTGGGCCCATAACCCACAGGTCTTGTCCTAGGATCTTAACTGTCTATTCTAATAATTTACCAGAGATTTCTCGATGTTAGTTTAATTCAAGCATCACTTCATCATATCCAACATTTCTTTTCTTCAAGTTTTGCTCCAATATCTCCCCAAATTCTTTTCCAATGATGACGTAAGAATGCATTCTTTGTCTTCTCTGAGATTTGCTTCATTTCCTTTCATTTTGATCACAATATTCCTCTTTTCACTATTTCGGAGTGTCTTAACAATTTTCGTGGTGTTCCTTGTCGTCATTTTCAGCCTTGAAGACGGAAGAAGGGTTTCTCTTAATCTTTGTCCGTTCTTTGGAAGATTCGTGGTGAAAGCTTGGAGCTATCCACTCAAATTATTCCAGGTCTTGAGAAAGTTCTTTTTATGACCATCCCAAATCCTTTTCATGAGATGTTTTCATTTTCGATCTCTGAAGGCCATCATTCAGAAGATTTATTCATTCTGAACTTTCAGCTTTCGTTCTCCACTTATTCTATGTCTATTCGTTCATCTCCTAATTCTCACCGGTGGTTCGCTCGAGATTTGCTCCTAGTTGGATCGTGGTCTCTTCGTTCTCATATGCCTTCATCCCTTCGAAGTATCTTCCTACATACTAAATTTGTTCCCGGTGGTTTGTTGAACACCTCCATAAGTTTGCGATATATCTCTCCGCAATCCTTGCAAAAATAATAAGTGGTATACCAAATCCGTCTCTTGTCGTCAATTTCAGTTGATGAAGGATAAGCATACCATAAATTATATTCTTGTTTCATCGACGTTAGTCAATTCCTTCTTCTAGAATTTTGTTCATGATGAGTAAATTCTCGGCTCCAAGCTCGTCTTTTCTTTCTGGACTTTTCTTCCTGAAGGTCCTTTAGGGTGGTTCGTCAAGGATTTCTGTCATTCTCTAAGCATTCTTCAAGATTCCTTCTCCAAGTTAAGATCCGCCAAGCTATACTCTAAAATAAACATGGTGTTAAACACATGTTTTGGTTTGAGGAGTTCTAGCATGTTTCATCTTGCATTCTGAAGTGCAAATTATTTTTGCCTCATCTTTTGAGGTTGTGTTGTATCATTCTTGATTAAATAGGAGATACGAAGAGAAGTTGTCAAGAGTGAGAGATTTTTTTACCCATCATTTTCTTCGTACATGAGATATTTAAACATATCATTCTCTTCGATCAGGAGATTCTTTTCAAACCATCAATTTCTTCATTCAGCTTTTTTTGTTAGATTTCACCTTAAGCCTTTCCTAGAGATTGTTGCTCATTGTGGTGCTTATAAATGATCCAAGTTTTCTCCTTATCTGGTGAAAGAAAATTTTCATCTCTTGGTTGATCTCAAGCAATCATTTGGGCAGAATTTCACCTCAAAGATTTTAGATGTTTTCCATATGGCCATTTGAAGCATATCATTTGCTTGTTGACTTTTCTACAACACCTTTCAAGCCTTCTAGCAATGACGCTCTTTCAAGTTCTTTCACGGTAGAAGATGTTGGTTTCTCTTCTCCGTTATTTTCACTCCATTCTTTCATTTGTTTCGGGGGCATTGTGTTGTTGCTCCTGTCAACTATCATCCCATCGTGTCAAGTTAATGTTAAATTCCTTCCATTTTAACTAGAGTGATGTACAAATTCTTTCTTTCTTATTCCTTGCCTATCTCAGCTAACAAGAATTGCTTCAAAATTCTTTCTTATCAATTGAGCTCTTGATTCATGTTGTTGCAACCTCCAAGGTTCTCATGGTGTTATTTGTTCCTCTTTTCTACCGGAGTGTTTCAACTTTGTTTGTCCGCCTTATGCCCTTTCTTTCATGTTTACAACCTCCAAGGTTCTTTGGTTTCACTCTTTTGGCAAGAAGCAACTTTGTTTTACCTCTTCCTCTTTCTCTTCTCATTCCTAGATCTCGTGGCGAGATCTGTTGTAAGTGGGGGAGAGTTGTAACAACCCAAGACCGAGGCCTCCATTAGTTTGTGTTATGTTCATGCTTGCATACTGTAATGTGTTTTTTGTTTTGCATCATTCATCATAATAATCATTGTATTTTTTGTGGCATATTTAATTTTGTTGTGATGTTGTATGCCAACTCATTCTTCTCACATTCACCTTCCACATGCATCTTGCTCAAACCATCACAATTATCTTAATGTTTCCAAAACCCCATGCTATGCTTTCCATTCTTTCTTATTTATCCAATTAATCCAAGTGACATTTTTCCTGATTTAGATTAATGTTCACTATTTTCCTATAAATCCTATACCAGGCTAGGACTTCCTCCAATTTTTAGCCCTTTTGGACATTGTCGGTGTCAAAACCGGCAGACCTCTGGGTAGGGGGTCCCGAGCGATCTCGGGTCGAGGGTAACAGGAATGAAGGAGATGATGTTTACCCAGGTTTGGGCCCTCTCGATGGAGGTAAAACCCTATGTCCTGCGCTTGTTTATATTGATGAAGATGTATCAAGTACAAAGTTGATCTACCTCGAGATCGTAATGTGTGGTCTAACTCTAGGGTTAGGTGAATGATTTTGTGTTAACGTCCCCTCTATGGGCTAAACCCTATGGCTTATATACACGCCAGAGAGGGTATCTAGGGTTACAAGGTCGGTAGCTATGAGCTAGGCAGCAGAGATCTTAGAGTATACGTCATGTCTTCAGGAGAGGCAGTCTTGAACACGCCGCCTACGTGCGGCTTCCGAAGTCCATCTTGATCAAGAATGGCGGCTTGCCGGCCCAACCTGAGGAGAATGGGCCAGCTGGGTTAGCACCACCTTATCTAGGACACTGTCAGTAGCCCCTGAATGGGTCTTCGACGCCGAGGACAATTCTAACGGGACTTTGGATCCGGAGTCTTCGGCTCGACAGGCGAGTTCCCCTCTAAGGAGTCTTCGAATACCAATGACCCCGCCAGGTGGACCCTGACCTGCCGCATGCGGCTCCAATCTATGACCTTGGCAACTACATCTTTATGGGGAAGCGAACTGCTTTATGGCACAACATTGAAGTGTCGGTTCCCTCCCCTTTATATTGACGGGAAGCTCACCTTGATTTTCCGCATCGCTCCAACCCCTCCTTGCCAAACCAAATGCACAAGCGCCCCTGCTCCCGATTCCATCCTCTAGAGCTTCTCATGGAGAGCGATGCAGGCTCCTCCAGGTGCCCTCACGACCCTGTCAGAGGCGATTGGGGCAGCTGTGCAGTTTCGCGCCTTCATCTAGAGCGTTTGGTTAAGCAGGGTTATTTATCGGCCTCATATCTGACTGCGACCCGCGCGGGACTGATATCCATGAATGACCAAGTAAACGTTGAGAATCACCCAACCCCCCGAGAGGGCAAGAGGGTATGCTTCCTCTCTTTCCTGCTACATGGATTAGAATTTCCCATTCACCACTTCGTCCGGGGTTTGCTGGAGTTTTACGGACTGCACCTCCACCGTCTCACCCCTAACACAATCCTTCATATCGTGGGTACATCACTCTTTGAGAGATGCACGCCAGATGTGAGGCACACTTCGAGTTGTGGCGGAGTGTAACGCCCACGATGCGGCTATATCTCCCACGTGTCGAGGCACGACTTGGAGGCATAACTGCATGGTGGTTTTGTCGCAAGAAGGGTCATCCTCACACAATCCCAAGTAATGAACAAGAATGGGATAAAGAGTTGGCTTACAATCACCACTTCACACAATACATAAATTAAACATGCATCATTCAGAGTACAATCAAGGTCCGAGTACGGAACCAAAATAAAAGAAGACAACCCCAAATGCTAGATCCCCGATCGTCCCAACTGGGCTCCACTACTGATCATTAGGAAACGAAACATAGTAACGACCAAGGTCCTCGTCGAACTCCCACTTGAGCTCGGTTGCGTCACCTGCACTGGTATCCTCGACACCTGCAACTGTTTTGGTAGAATCTGTGAGTCACGAGGACTCAGCAATCTCACACCCGCGAGATCAAGACTATTTAAGCTTATGGGTAGGAAAGGGGTAATGTGGTGGAGTTGCAGCAAGCACTAAGCAAATATGGTGGCTAACATACGCAAATAAGAGCGAGAAGAGAAGCAACGCAACGGTCGAGAAGCTAGAAGTGATCAAGAAGTGATCCTGAAACTACTTACGTTCAAGCATAACACAAGACCGTGTTCACTTCCCGGACTCCGCCGAAAAGAGACCATCACGGCTACACACGCGGTTGATGCATTCTAATTAAGTCAAGTGTCAAGTTCTCTACAACCGGACATTAACAAATTCCCATCTGCCACATAACCGCGGGCACGGCTCTCAAAAGTTTATACCCTGTAGGGGTGTCCCAACTTAGCCCATCACAAGCTCTCACGGTCAATGAAGGATATTCCTTCTCCCGGGAAGACCCAATCAGGCTCGGAATCCCGGTTACAAGACTTTTCGACAATGGTAAAACAAGACCAGCAAGACCACCCGACTGTGCCGACAAATCCCGATAGGAGCTGCACATATCTCGTTCTCAGGGCACACCGGATGAGCGAAGCGTACAGGTACCAACGTAACCCAAGTTGCCAAGGGACGGTCCCACACGGTGCTCTAGTTTGGACCAACACTCAGAGGAGCACTGGCCCGGGGGGTTAAAATAAAGATGACCCTCGGGCTCGCGAAAACCCAAGGGAAAAGGCTTAGGTGGCAAATGGTAAAACCAAGGTTGGGCCTTGCTGGAAGAGTTTTATTCAAAGCGAACTGTCAAGGGGGTCCCATAACACCCAACCGCGTAAGGAACGCAAAATCAAGGAACATAACACCGGTATGACGAAAACTAAGGCGGCAAGAGCGGAACAAAACACCAGGCATAAGGCCGAGCCTTCCACCCTTTACCAAGTATATAGATGCATCAATTAAAATAAGAGATATTGTGATATCCCAACATATCCATGTTCCAACATGGAACAAACTTCATATTCACCTGCAACTAGCAATGCTATAAGAGGGGCTGAGCAAAGCGGTAACATAGCTAAACAACGGTTTGCTAGGAAAGGTGGGTTAAAGGCTTGACATGGCAATATGGGAGGCATGATATAGCAAGTGGTAGGTAGTGCGGCATAGCAATAGAGCGAACAACTGGCAAGCAAAGATAGAAGTGATTTCGAGGGTATGGTCATCTTGCCTTAGATCCCGCAAGGAAGAAGAACGAGTCCATGAAGAAGACAAACGGACGTAGTCGAACGAATCCTCACAACTCCGGAACGAAACCGAAGCTAACGAGAGAAGCAAACCGTAAAGAAGCAAACAACATGGTAAACACACAAGCATGAACATGGCATGATGCACAAGCAAGTATGATGCATGTCCGGTTTAAAAGCATGACAAAGCAATATGCACAAACAACACTACAAGTTAAGTGGAGCTCAATATGCAACGAGTTGCATATTGACGGAACTTCACAACAATTATTTAGTTCTCTCTCGGTTATGTACCCAACAATATTAAATGTTATTAAACATGGCAAGGGGCGAAGCATAAGTAAACTAACTATTAGGCAAGTTTAAATGAGGCCGGAACAACAAACAACAATTGCGGAAAATCCCCATATGCATATTTTGAATTTGCTACTGTTCTGCCCTAAACACAATTTTAATGTTGTTAAACAGCAAAATAAAGTGCACCATGTTAAACTAGGCATTTTTCCACCCCATTTACATATAAAGTTTATTAAATTCGGAGCTACGGTTAATTAGTTATGAAATAAATCATTTTAACATGGCATTTACGCAAAATTAAACAAACATCAAGGTTAAATATTTTTAACATGGATGAAAGTCACATATTATGAAACTAGATAAAATTCTAAGCATTTTTCATATTTGAAGTTTTAACATATGGTGCATGGTTATTTAGCTATTAAATGCATGAACATCAAGGGTTTTTCTGCAAATCTGTAAATCCTGGGATAATGACTAAATTCGCAGAGACTGGAAAAAAAACATCCACGGGCCGAAACAGAACAGAACTGGGCTGGGGAAGCTGCTCACATTGGGCCAACAGCCCGGCGGGGAAGCAGAGGAGAGCTGGGGCTGGACCGTGGCTTGGAGAGGCAGGGTGCGGTCAACACGACCACGACCACGACGAGAAGAGCTTGTCCTGGTTGCAGAGGAGGCAGGAGTCGGGTCGAGGCAGGCCAAGGCGGGGCACTCCGGCTAGGAAGATGGCTGACGTGGTCTCTCAAGCATGGGGAGGCGACGAGGGAACCGACGGGAAGGCGCAGGCAAGGTGAGGTCCGGAGCTTGGACGGCGTCGAGGCGGTTGGTGCGGTCAACGCGAGCGAGGCTTGGCGCTGGCGAAGCATGCGAGCAGAGGCGGGTCGAGGGACTTGGCGGGGTGACAACTCCCTGGTGGCGACGTGTAGCTCCAGTACTTGGCGCGGCGAAGGAGGAGCGGATCCCGGCGTGGGGAGCTCGTTCCCGGCGGCAGAGAGGGAGATCCGGCGGGAGAGCTCGAACGGTGGCGGCGGGGTCCCTGTGATCCACGGGAGAGAGACCATGAGAGGGGGAGAAGAAACGAGATGGGGAAAAGGAAGGAGAGGGAAGGGCGCGGGACAGCGGAGCACTGGCCTGGTCGACGGGGGTCGGCAAGGGCGGCGTCGTGCTCGAGGACGAGCTCGGGCGTGGAGCGGAACCATGGAGGGAGGGGGCTTGCGGGAGTTGCAGGGAGCACCTTCTGGACGTTGGATCTCTATCCAAGGGTCCAGATGGATGGATCTGGAGGTTGGGTGGTGGCTGGACGAGGAGGAAGGTAGGTGGCTGTGGTTGGCTCGATGTGGACTCCGAGGAGGATTTGGATAGGGGGTGGCGGCGGACGACGGGGAAGATGGGACAGCTCCCCTAGATTATAGGGTTTGGTCTCAAATGGATTAAGGTTCGACTATATATAGTGAAAAGAGAGGGGGTTTGGATCATCTGATCAAAATCGGATGTTCGAGATAAAATAGGCTAGGGAGTTCAAATAAGAAACCGGAGATGTTTTATAGATGTTTGGGGATGATCCGGACCCAACGGTAACAAAAGTCCAGTTCGGGTTCGGGGAAGTTTCGGACACGGGCGAGGGGTCGATGCTCTGCGCAAAGAGGGGTTAGGCGGTCACGGTCAAGAGGGAAGCGAAAACCCGATTGGTCTGGAACGGTCAACGCAGGCAAGGCGATCCGAGGGAAGGTGATGAAGGCAAAGGGAGAAACGGCAACGACGAACGAATGCAAGTTTTAAAACATCACGACAACGGAGTGCCGATGCAATGCGAATGATGCGATGATGAAATGCAACAAGCAAATAAAACACACGACGACAACGAAAAAATGGTAGGCTTCTGGCGCACCGGTCTTGGGGCGTTACAACACTCCACCACTACAAGAGGATCTCGTCCCGAGATCTAGGATGGCACCGGAGGGAAAACGAAAGATGAAGAGGTAAAACAAAGTTGCTTCTTTGACAAACGAGTGAAACCAAAGAACCTTGAGAGGTTAAACCATTTTGGGAAAAGAATAGAACGGAGATGATCGACGTTGAAAACACTCCATTAGAAAAGAGGAACGAGGAAGAACAAATTCGGACCGCACTCCGGTTGAAAAGTGATGCAAGACTAGATAAGATGAAAAGAACTTGAGCAGAGGACAAAACACTCTGGTTGATGGATAGCATGAAAAGAACACGATCCTCACAACTCGAGATGATGAGAGAAGAGAGCAACATGACAATGCCTTCGGAAGAAATGAAGGAATGGAATGGAATGAATGGAGGGAAGCAAGATCTTGAGAGAGCACGCTTACAACAAATGCTAGAACGGAGTTGTTGGATTAACAACAATGAAAAGAGTAAGCTTGTTGTGGGCTTATGGAAAACATCTCGAAATCTTGAGGTGAAATTCTGCCACTAACGAAAAACAACAGATTGGATTGATATCAACAAGGAGACTAGAAACTTATTTTACCGGGAGGATAAATGAAGAACTTGGGTCATTTATAAGCACCATAAAAGCAACAATCCTTAGGGAAAGCTTTAGGTGAAGTATAACCCAAGATAATTCCAATGAAGACATTGATGGGTTGCAAAGGATCTCATGAACGAATTGAAAATGATGGGTTTAAAATATGTCATTCCGGACAACTTGTCAATCATGAAACATGAAGGAAACTATCAAAATGACATAACACCACCTCAAAAGATAAGGTATGAAGAATTGCACTTCGGAATGCAAGATGAAGAATAATTGAAGTATAGCTTGGCGGACCATAACTTTGAGAGAAAACTTGAAGAACAATTGAAGAATGAAAGGAATCCTTGAGGAACTACCATGTAGAGCCTCCATGAAGAACTCCGGTAATACAAGGATGATAGAAAGAAAGAGAAGTTGAAAACACAAGATGAAGTCGTGCAATGATTAGATGGAGCTTCGCGATGAGATAAAGCGGAAAACTTGGAACTCCGGGAAAGAAAAGATGAAGCATCTCGAACCGAGAAAAATGACATGATGAACAACTCTCGAAAGAAGAAACTAGATCACTTGGATGAAACAATAATAAGAATTACATTATGCGTATCCTTCATCAATTTAAATTGATGACAAGCAACGGATTTGGCATCCTACTTATACTCATTGAAAAAGGATTGAAGAGAGATATTGCTCAACATGGGAAGGTCTTGAACGAACCATGGGTAGGATTGAAACAACGAATAAATTATATATGACAATATAGGACGAGGAATCCTGAACAAACCACCGTAAGAATTGAAAACGAATGACGATACTTGGGAAAATTTAGATACAAGAGAATGAAGAGATCATGAGCTGACTAGGGAATACTTGAGCGATGCACCGGTAAGATATGGAGAACGAGAGCTGAAAGCTGGAATGAGTAATTCTGAGATGATGAGCTCCGGAGAATCAAACTGAAAAGACTCCTGAATTGCTCCGGATGGGTGAAAAGAATTCTCACAATCAAAAACAATTATGAGAGGACGGCATCAAGCTTGAACCACGCATCTTCAAGAGAACGGGTATGAATTTAAGAGGAACACCTCTTCGGTCTTCAAAATCCGCGAATGACGACATGAAACACCTCCATGAATTGCTGAGATACTCCGGGATGACGAATAGAAAGGTTGAGCCAACGATGAAAAGAATTTGGAAGATCTTGGAGAAATACATATGACTGATGATAATTCATTCTTACGTCAACTTGGAAAAGAATTTGAGAGTAACTACGGGAAGATTAGAAGAGTCAGGTAAGATCCTGGGAAAAGACCTGTGGGTTAGGGCCCACTAAAAAAACAGCGTTGAACGATTTAAAAGAGAGATTGCACTGGTTGAATTAAATGGCTTGAATAAGATAACAACCACGAGATAGCACAAATAGATCTTGAGTGGAAAGATGAGTCTTCTGAGATCTCTTCAGCACTCCAGAAAAGAAATAGAGGGAGGTGAATAATTAAGAGGTGCACCGGCATGAGAAAACATTTGAAACGAGGAAAGGATATGATCGGCAAAGCTTGAATTGAATCCACCGGAAAAGAATACGAGAATAAAGAATGATAAACTTCAAGCTCCGTTAGTATCTTCCTGAGAATCACCGGATAAGAACATTGACAGAAAAGAATGGAGAGACTTTCCATCAATAAAAAAGATACTTGGCTGAGAAATCTGGGTCCTTGAAGAAAAAAGGGTGGGAGGGCGGGAAAAACAAAGACAACTTGGGCAGATGGAATGGATACCGTTGAGAAAACTTAGAATTGATCTTGCGGATGGGGAGAATGATGGGATCATCTTGAAGAGAAGCGCACCAGTTGGAATTAGAATTGGGATGACACTCTTGATGACCAAGAAGGATTAGCACTCCCATAGAAACATGAGAACAACACTTGGAAAAGGTATGGAATCAACATTTGACATTGAAGCAACTCGAATATCACAACTCAAAACAAAACAAAGATTTGGCTTGCAGAATAAGCCGGAACAAATACATATGATAGAGATTTACCCAATCCCATATCCTGCATTTGTCGGAAAGATATTCTAGGAGCTACTTGAATACCCACCTATAAACTCCCGAAACTTTCTGGTTATGAAATCTGGTGTTGGGGATACAGGCGCAATATATCTCACCCAAACTAACAATCCCTAGATCCAGCTGTATCCATCCGTCAACACATAACCAAGAAAACTCCGGAAATCATGTACCTCAACCTTCGAAAAGCATCCTTTATACGAGTTATGGCAATACACCCGAACCCCCGCCCCAGTACTGGGTGGCGTCGAGGTGATCTCACCAACAAACTGCATAAAAGAGATTTTTGATGTCGGCGAGACTCAGGTATTCCAGAACTGCAACGATAAAATTGTGATGACAACACCTCGGAGCTCAACTCCCCGGGACACTGCCACAACCCCTAAATGTCAGGAGGCACCAAGAACAATGTTCTCGTCACAAAACCATCGGAACGATTCCAAGATACCCACGTGATCCTAAAAACAATTAGTGAAATTTGAGGAGAGGAAAGTCAAAACATCTATGTCAGGAGGCCTCACTAGAGCGAAGAAGGGACTGAGGAGTAAAAAGAATCCTACTCTCTGATATATATAATCCTAAGACTCAAAACATTTTTATTCTAGACTCAACAACGTCAGCGATTCGATCAAGTAGGGGGCTCCTAAGTCGGGGATGGTTCTGATTACCAACTTGTAACGCCCATGATGCGGCTATATCTCCCATGTGTCGAGGCACGACTTGGAGGCATAACCGCATGGTGGTTTTGTCGCAAGAACGGTCATCTTCACACAATCCCAAGTAATGAACAAGAATGGGATAAAGAGTTGGCTTACAATCGCCACTTCACACAATCTAAAATTAAACATGCATCATTCAGAGTACAATCAAGGTCCGAGTACGGAACCAAAATAAAAGAAGACAACCCCAAATGCTAGATCCCCGATCGTCCCAACTGGGCTCCACTACTGATCATCAGGAAACGAAACATAGTAACGACCAAGGTCCTCGTCGAACTCCCACTTGAGCTCGGTTGCGTCACCTGCACTGGTATCCTCGGCACCTGCAACTGTTTTGGTAGAATCTGTGAGTCACGAGGACTCAGCAATCTCACACCCGTGAGATCAAGACTATTTAAGCTTATGGATAGGAAAGGGGTAATGTGGTGGAGCTGCAGCAAGCAATAAGCAAATATGGTGGCTAACATACGCAAATAAGAGCGAGAAGAGAAGCAACGCAATGGTTGAGAAGCTAGAAGTGATCAAGAAGTGATCCTGAAACTACTTACGTTCAAGCATAACACAAGACCGTGTTCACTTCCCGGACTCCGCCGAAAAGAGACCATCACGGCTACACACGCGGTTGATGCATTTTAATTAAGTCAAGTGTCAAGTTCTCTACAACTGAACATTAACAAATTCCCATCTGCCACATAACCGTGGGCACGGCTCTCGAAAGTTTATACCCTGCAGGGGTGTCCCAACTTAGCCCATCACAAGCTCTCACGGTTAACGAAGGATATTCCTTCTCCCGGGAAGACCCGATCAGGCTCGGAATCCCGGTTACAAGACTTTTCGACAATGGTAAAACAAGACCAGCAAGACCACCCGACTGTGCCGACAAATCCCGATAGGAGCTGCACATATCTCGTTCTCAGGGCACACCGGATGAGCGAAGCGTACAGGTACCAACGTAACCCAAGTTGCCAAGGGACGGTCCCGCACGGTGCTCTAGTTTGGACCAACACTCAGAGGAGCACTGGCCCGGGGGGTTAAAATAAAGATGACCCTCGGGCTCGCGAAAACCCAAGGGAAAAAGGCTAAGGTGGCAAATGGTAAAACCAAGGTTGGGCCTTGCTGGAGGAGTTTTATTCAAAGCGAACTATCAAGGGGGTCCCATAACACCCAACCGCGTAAGGAACGCAAAATCAAGGAACATAACACTGGTATGACGGAAACTAAGGCGGCAAGAGTGGAACAAAACACCAGGCATAAGGCTGAGCCTTCCACCCTTTACCAAGTATATAGATGCATTAATTAAAATAAGAGATATTGTGATATCCCAACATATCCATGTTCCAACATGGAACAAACTTCATATTCACCTGCAACTAGCAATGCTATAAGAGGGGCTGAGCAAAGCGGTAACATAGCCAAACAACGGTTTGCTAGGAAAGGTGGGTTAAAGGCTTGACATGGCAATATGGGAGGCATGATATAGCAACTGGTAGGTAGTGCGGCATAGCAATAGAGCGAACAACTGGCAAGCAAAGATAGACATGATTTCGAGGGTATGGTCATCTTGCCTGAGATCCCGCAAGGAAGAAGAACGAGTCCATGAAGAATACAAACGGACGTAGTTGAACGAATCCTCACAACTCCGGAACGAAACCGAAGCTACCGAGAGAAGCAAACCGGAAAGAAGCAAACAACATGGTAAACACACAAGCATAAACATGGCATGATGCACAAGCAAGTATGATGCATGTCCGGTTTAAAAGCATGACAAAGCAATATGCACAAACAACACTACAAGTTAAGTGGAGCTCAATATGCAACGAGTTGCATATTGACGGAACTTCACAACAATTATTTAGTTCTCTCTCGGTTATGTACCCAACAATATTAAATGTTATTAAACATGGCAAGGGGTGAAGCATAAGTAAACTAACTATTTAGGCAAGTTTAAATGAGGCCGGAACAACAAACAACAATTGCGGAAAATCCCCATATGCATGTTTTGAATTTGCTACTGTTCTGCCCTAAACACAATTTTAATGTTGTTAAACAGCAAAATAAAGTGCACCATGTTAAACTAGGCATTTTTCCACCCCATTTACATATAAATTTTATTAAATTCGGAGCTACGGTTAATTAGTTATGAAATAAATCATTTTAACATGGCATTTACGCAAAATTAAACAAACAGCAAGGTTAAACTTTTTAACATGGATGAAAGTCACATATTATGAAACTAGATAAAATTCTAAGCATTTTTCATATTTGAAGTTTTAACATATGGTGCATGGTTATTTAGTTATTAAATGCATGAACAGCAAGGGTTTTTCTGCAAATCTGTAAATCCTGGGATAATGACTAAATTCGTAGAGACTGGAAAAAAAACATCCACGGGCCGAAACAGAACTGAACTGGGCTGGGGAAGCTGCTCACATTGGGCCAACAGGCCGGCGGGGAAGCAGAGGAGAGCTGGGGCTGGGCCGCGGCTTGGAGAGGCAGGGCGCGGTCAACACAACCACGACCACGACGAGCAGAGCTCGTCCCGGTTGCAGAGGAGGCAGGAGTCGGGTCGAGGCAGGCCAAGGCGGGGCACTCCAGCAAGGAAGATGGCCGACGTGGGCTCTCAAGCATGGGGAGGCGACGAGGGAACCGACGGGGAGGCGCAGGCAAGGTGAGGTCCGGAGCTTGGACGGCGTCGAGGCGGTTGGTGCGATCAACACGAGCGAGGCTTGGCGCTGGCGAAGCATGCGAGCAGAGGCGGGTCGAGGGACTTGGCGGGGCGACAACTCCCTGGTGGCGACGTGCAGCTCCAGTACTTGGCGCGGCGAAGGAGGACGGATCCCGGCGTGAGGAGCTCGTTCCCGGCGGCAGAGAGGGAGATCCGGCGGGAGAGCTCGAACGGTGGCGGTGGGGTCCCTGTGATCCACGGGAGAGAGACCATGAGAGGGGGAGAAGAAACGAGATGGGGAAAGGAAGGAGAGGGAAGGGCGCGGGACGGCGGAGCACTGGCCTGGTCGACGGGGGTCGGCAAGGGCGGCGTCGTGCTCGAGGACGAGCTCGGGCGTGGAGCGGAACCATGGATGGAGGGGGCTTGCGGGAGTTGCAGGGAGCACCTCCTGGACGTTGGATCTCTATCCAAGGGTCCAGATGGATGGATCTGGAGGTTGGGTGGTGGCTGGACGAGGAGGAAGGTTGGTGGCTGTGGTTGGCTCGATGTGGACTCCGAGGAGGATTTGGACAGGGGGTGGCGGCGGACGACGTGAGATGGGACAGCTCCCCTAGATTTTAGGGTTTGGTCCCAAATGGATTAAGGTTTGACTATATATAGCGAAAAGAGAGGGGGTTTGGATCATCCGATCGAAATCGGATGTTCGAGATAAAATAGGCTAGGGAGTTCAAATAAGAAAACGGAGATGTTTTATAGATGTTTGGGGATGATTCGGACCCAACGGTAACAAAAGTCCGGTTCGGGTTCGGGGAAGTTTCGGACACGGGCAAGGGGTCGATGCTCTGCGCAAAGAGGGGTTAGGCGGTCACGGTCAAGAGCGAAGCGAAAACCCGATTGGTCTGGAACGGTCAACGCAAGCAAGGCGATCCGAGGGAAGGTGATGAAGGCAAAGAGAGAAACGGCAACGACGAATGAATGCAAGTTTTAAAACATGATGGCAACGGAATGCCGATGCAATGTGAATGATGCGATGATGAAATGCAACAAGCAAATAAAACACACGACGACAACGAAAAAATGGAAGGCTTCTGGCGCACCGGTCTTGGGGCGTTACACGGAGATACTTCTGTATAATGCCCTACTCACCGGCCAAGAAGTTATACGAGGTCGGGACAGCCGAAGTCTGTTGCCTGGAAGGGACAGATTACCCACCCGGCTCACCTCGGGAATATACCGACATCTGGCTGACCGAGTGGTTCGACCTAGACGACGTCCCCCTCTGGGAGCCAGTCCGACCAGGACTCCCTTTTCTCTCCATGGAGCCCACGAGGAGGCGATATAACTGGAGGCCCAAGAGCCGGACCTCAGAAGAGAGCGCCGAAGTGATCGAACTGGCGGCTTTAGTGATGCAGTTGACACACACCGGCCTGACCATTATTGACATAATTGTAACACCCCGGATGTAACTTTCCATATTTGTAACTCCAACTCTTGCCATTTTAGGCTATGTGTTATGATATTCCCTTCGTGGTCGGGTTTTTGTTTTTCGTTTTGCATTTTTTTCATGTCATGCATCTCATATCATGTCATCATGTGCATCTCATTTTGCATACGTGTTCGTCTCATGCATCCGAGCATTTTCCCCGTTGTCCGTTTTGCAATCCGGCACTCCCACCTCCTTCGGCGCACCCCTCTTGTTTTCTTTTCGTGAGCGGGTGTTGAACGTTCTCGGAATGGACCGAGTCTTGTCAAGTGGCCTTGGTATACCACCGGTAGACCACCTGTCAAGTTTCGTTCCATTTGGAGGTCGTTTGGTACTCCAACGGTTAACCGGGTAACCGCAAAGTCCTTTTGTGTGTTGCAGCAAAACCCCCTTCAATCAGCCAAAACCCCTCTTAGTCACTTCCATGCTCTAGGTCGTTCGATCACGATTGTGTGGGCGAAAACCGCACTCCATTTGGAGTCTCCTAGCTCCCTCTACCTATAAAACACCTCCCCCTCCGAAATCCGGATCAAACCCTAGATCAAATCGCCACTGCCGCCACCGGACACGTCCACCGCCGCCGGACGAATCGCGCCGCCGCCCCGCAGCCACTCCGCGCCTGCCACGTGGCAGCGCCGCCGCCCCACCGCCCGCGGCCCGGGAGCCCGCATCCGGCCCCCGCGGCCCGAGCCGCCGCCGCCCCCGCGGGCACCTTCTTCCTCCTCCAGCCCGCGGCGCCCAAGCGCCCTCGACCCCCGCCGCCTGCCGGACTCCACCGGCGCCGCCCCGCCGCCATCGCCGCCGTTCCCGCGGGCCACCGCCTCCGCCGCCCGGCGCCGCGGCTTCCTCGCCGCCCGTCGCCCGCGACCCCCGCGTCTCCTCCCTCGCCGGCCTCGTCGCCCTCTCCTCCGGCCCCGTCCCTCCTCCGCTCCGGGCAGCAGCAGCTTCGGCGAGCTCGCGCGCCGACGAGCCCGAGCCCGATCCAGATCCAGCGCGTCGGTTGACTTTTTCTTCCTCCCCCGATTTCCTCTAAGTCTTTATTTCTTACATTCGGTTGCATACTTCCTCATGGCATAACTCTCTGCATGTAAATCCGTTTTGCGCGTGTAAGATATCTAAATGTTCGTCTCGAGATATATTAATTTTGTTCCATTACGCCATGTTCATTTGAGTCCATCTCGATGCCCAAATCTCTGGTGCAAGAGTGCTAGTTGCTGTTAACTGCCGTTACTTATCAGAACTTGAGGATTTGTTATTTTTGTTGCTATTCATGTGTGCATCTTATGGGCATGAGCTCTACATGTGTTTTGATGTGTACCATGCCATATTTACAGAGGTGTATGCCATGTATTTTTGTGATCTCTGTGGTGACTAGCACAAGCATGCAAACTAGGCTTCGTGATGTTTCTGATTTCAGAGACCGTAATTTTACTAAGTCTGTGACTGCTGTTATTTTGTTGCTATGTATCCATGTGGCTACAGAGAGATCCATGCTCCTTTTGGAGATGTTCAGTAAGGATGTTTTGTAGATATTGTTGTAGTTGATCCATTCATGCCATTGTTTGCAATTATGGAGCGCCATAACATGACACAATCTTGCTCTACTTTTGCTATAAAATATTTCTGGCAGATTGTTAACATGATATTCAATTTTGCCAAGCTTGTTGTAGTTGTTTCATACATGCTATGTACTTGATATTGCCATGGATAGCTTCTTAAACATGCCATCTTGCTATAGGTCTGCTTTGTTTGTCATACATTGCTTTGTGATGAGTGCATCAAGCTCACAAAGATGCCTTCATATTATTGTTTCTGTCATTCTCTGTTTTCTGCCAAGTCTGAAACCTGTTAACGAAACTTGCTATGTTTACATGGTTGCCATCATATCTTCTGGTCCTTTTTGGCCTATGGTCAGTAAGGGACTTTTGTCATATGCATTTAGTAGATTACTGCCATGCCTTGTTTTACTATGTTTCAGGCATGTCCAGTAATTTCACCAAGTCTGTGAACCTGATATCTTTTGCACTTTTGCCATGCTTGTTTGAACCTGTTGTGTTGTGATCTAGCCGTAGCTCAGTGTTCATCTTTTGTCAAGCATCACCTGTAGATTACTGTCGTATGCTTTGTTGCTATGTTGGAGTGCTGTAGCATTGTTACTTATTGCATTCTAAGTGCTATTATGCTGTTAATCACAGATTCGTGACATTCTTGTTTTGCTTGCCCTTTGCAAACCGTGCATTCGTTTCCGGTGATCTTTATATCGATTTTGACCAAAATCATCTCATCTTTCTAGTGGCATGCTTGGTTTTCCAAGTTACTGCCTTGTTCATCATTTTTCTTCCGGAGCACGCATATGCATCGCATACCATATCTCGCATATCATACATGTTTTGCATCATGTTGCTTGTGCATTTCTCGTGATTGATTGTGGTTCCGTTGCTTGTGTTCTTGTTTTGGGTAGAGCCGGGAGACGAGTACACTTACGAGGAACCTGTTGAGTACGCTTACGAGGATCAAGCTTTCGACAACTCTGAGAACCTTGCAGGCAAGATGACCATACCCTCGAAATCACTTCTATCTTTGCTTTGCTAGTTGTTCGTTCTATTGCCATGCTGCGCTACCTACCACTTGCTATATCATGCCTCCCATATTGCCATGTCAAGCCTCTAACCATCCCTTCCTAGCAAACCGTTGTTTGGCTAAGTTACCGCTTTTGCTCAGCCCTTCTTATAGCGTTGCTAGTTGCAGGTGAAGTTGAAGTTGGTCCCATGTTGGAACATGGATATTTTGGATATCACAATATCTCTTATTTAATTAATGCATCTATATATTTGGTAAAGGGTGGAAGGCTCGGCCTTATGCCTGGTGTTTTGTTCCACTCTTGCCGCCCTAGTTTCCGTCATACCGGAATTATGTTCCTTGAGTTTGCGTTCCTTACGCGGTTGGGTGATTTATGGGACCCCCTTGACAGTTCGCCTTGAATAAAACTCCTCCAGCAAGGCCCAACCTTGGTTTTACTTTTTTCCACCTAACCATTTTCCCTTGGGTTTTCGCGAGCCCAAGGGTCATCTTTATTTTAACCCCCCCGGGCCAGTGCTCCTTCGAGTGTTGGTCCGAACCGAGCAGCCTGCGGGGCCACCACGGGGAAACTCGAGGACTGGTTTTACTCGTAGCTTGACTTATCCGATGTGCCCTGAGAACGAGATATGTGCAGCTCCTATCGGGATTTGTGGGCACATTCGGGCGGCTTTGCTGGTCTTGTTTTACCATTGTCGAAATGTCTTGTAAACCGGGATTCCGAGACTGATCGGGTCTTTCCGGGAGAAGGTTTATCCTTCGTTGACCGTGAGAGCTTATAATGGGCTAAGTTGGGACACCCCTGCAGGGTATTATCTTTCGAAAGCCGTGCCCGCGGTTATGAGGCAGATGGGAATTTATTAATGTCCGGTTGTAGAGAACTTGTCCCTTGACTTAATTAAAATACATCAACCGCGTGTGTAGCCGTGATGGTCTCTTCTCGGCGGAGTCCGGGAAGTGAACACGGTTTGAGTTATGCATGAGCGTAAGTAGTTTCAGGATCACTTCTTGATCATTTCTAGCTTCGCGACCGTTGCGTTGCTTCTCTTCTCGCTCTCATTTGCGTATGTTAGCCACCATATATGCTTAGTGCCTGCTGCAGCTCCACCTTTACACCATCTTTTTCTATAAGCTTAAATAGTCTTGATCTCGCGGGTGTGAGATTGCTGAGTTCTCGTGACTCATAGATTCTACCAAAACCAGTTGCAGGTGCCGACGATGCCAGTGCAGATGACGTAACCGAGCTCAAGTGGGAGTTCGACGAGGAACGTGGTCGTTACTATGTGTCTTTTCCTGATGATCGGTAGTGGAGCCCAGTTGGGACGATCGGGGATCTAGCATTTGGGGTTATCTTATTTTCATTTGGATTTGACCGTAGTCGGTCTATGTGTGTATTTTGGATGATGTATGAATTATATTTATTTATTGTGTGAAGTGGCGATTGTAAGCCAACTCTCGTTATCCCATTCTTGTTCATTACATGGGATTGTGTGAAGATGACCCTTCTTGCGACTAAACCACAATGCGGTTATGCCTCTAAGTCGTGCCTCGACACGTGGGAGATATAGCCGCATCGTGGGCGTTATAGTAATGGCCATGGCGATAGACCTAAGAATCCAGCCACTTCAGCAAAGCCCTCACTTATTGTATGAGTACAATGGGACCGATGATTCTCCACGAACCATTCGGGAGAGTTTCTACGACCAAGCAGCTTCCGGGACAGCTCTGGCCAGAATCTATCAAGGGACGGCAAAAGACTTCGACCGTCGACAGTTCCTTGACAGACTATCCTATTAGAATCCTGCTGAAATGGTGAGTTTGTTTTTCAACCTCCCTTACTTCCCTAAGTTTGTTTCAACATCTAACCCTCCGTGTATTATAAACAGAGATGGAGGCATTGGCTTGAGGGCATAAGCAGCCTGACTCCCGAGCCAGAACTGCACTCTCGAGCCGAAGACCCCTTATTCAACGAGGATGTGGATATGGCCCTTTACTTATGAAGGGAGAAGGTTTTTCCTGGAGAGTCTTGATGGCTCAATAGTCGGTGTTACTCTTGATGTGTCGAGGGATGAGGCTGGCTTCATCGATAACACTCCCTTCTTCAACTCGAAAGAGAGCCCTTCGTCCTCCAGCCCCTAGCTGTCTGACTTCTCCTCTAAACGGACGACACTCCAAGCGCCCGTGCAGAGAATCGGCTCCACAGGAAAGGGTCCCCCCAGAGGTGCAAGAAGCTCATGCCGAGGTCACAGTGGTGAGTGGAAGCGCCCCTTCAATCACCAGGTAATTTTTTATTACTACCAATCTAGGACATGTCGGGTATTTATCTTACCCGGTCATTTTGCAGACAACCCCCAGCAACGAGCGCGAGAGTCGTGACATCACCTAGGGGCGAAGAAACTCATGCTCCTGATGGGGTCACATCTGAAGCCCCTCGACCCGAGGACTCGGCGACCATCTCAGCTACCCCCTCCGAGATCCAATGCGCGACGAATGGCCTCCGTTGGAAAGCTTCCCTAAGGAATCTGGCCTTCTCGGATCAGGAGTGTCGTGGGAAACCACGACCACCTATGGGGCCATGAGCCCCTTTTGGTTTGGCGAGGGGATGGGCACGTTGCATAAAGAGTGGAGAAGTGCAACACAACACGACAAAGAGATCACACGGGAAATACCCAGGTTCGGTCCGCCGCGAGGTGTAAAACCCTACTCCTACTTTGGTGGATTGAAGGTGGAAAAGCGCATTGCTCTTGCCCGGCAAGGTTTCCTCGGGGCGAGAGTGGCTACGCGCGTATGAGTGTGAGGGGGTCCGAATCCTTTCTACGGTTGCCATTGGCCTCCTTTTATAGACCAAGGGGTCACCATAGTGGCAAATCAGTCTTTACATACTGATTAGATAGCAAACAGTGCTATCATACCTAACTCTGCAGGCTGACAGAGCGCATTAAATGCACCGCTCAGTGTCACATCACAGCTTGCCCATCAGGCCCTGCCGGGCTATTTTACCAGCTTCGCGCCCGCTTACTTAACACATTTCAGGACGGGTGTCGCTTGGAGGTTTTTTCTCTAGGAAGTGGCTGCCATGTGGCAGGGAGCAGCCACTTAGTCACTTAGGAGCTTGACACCGCACTAATCGACGATGTGCGTCACTGTGAGGTGGTGTGGTGGAATGGCTCGCCTCCATGAGCCCCAGCAGGCCTACCGGGGCGATCTTGGAGGCTCGCTTCCGGGGTAACCCCAACCTCGCCAGGCTCGCCTGCCCGGCAAGGGAGGTTCTTCTCGTAGCGGTATCTTGTCTCTCTGGCTAGTCTTGGTCTTCTTGATCTGCACGTTGAACCTTCCAAGAATTGATCCCTCGTGCTTTGATCTGATCTTGGTGCTGTATTCTTGTTCTTGGGCCTGTGCACAGTCTGGGCAATGGACCCAGGGTCTGTTGCACCGACAGGAGCCCTCGGGCCTGGACCCAATGCACTGACGATGATCCCCTCTAGGGTTTCACCCTACAACATGTTGGTATCATGAGCAAGGTTGATTCACATCTTGGAGTCCCACCCCCCATTTGCTAGCTTGATTTTGTTGTTTTTCGTCCTAATTCAAAAATCCCCTCAAAATAGCCCCAAAATTTTTTCTTGCGATTTGTTGGATCTTGTGAGATTTGGTTGTTTTGGTCCATGGATTTGTTGTTTGGCAAGTGAATCTAGCCCCTACCCATCAATCCCCACCCTTCCCACCATGAAATCCACGAAAATTTGCCATCTCCCAAAAAAAATTCGCCCAAATCCGACACCCCCGGGTGCCCGCACCTCGAACCCCCAGGCACCCGCACCTCCCACCCCCGGGTGCCCGCACCCCCCCGAATCAGCCCAACTCCACCTCCGTTTTGGCCATAACTTCCAACTCCCAAGTCCGTTTTTCGTGTTCTTTAGCTCGTTTGGAAGCTCTTGACATCCCCCATCCTCATATATCATTACCACCACCATTAGCCTCCATCAAATAATTCATCATAGAAGCACCCACCTTTCGCATTTGACCGATTTTGAGTTGTGGTTTACTTTTCCTAAGGTGTTTCGGCTACTTAGAAACGTGTGACATCAACATCACCGCCATTCATCATCGCCTCGGAGTCGTCTTCGCCAACGATCTTCACCGTTGACACCGCTAATGTAAAAAGGACGGTAACCTCGACGACACTTAGTTCATTTCCTTGCTTTTGCATTGATAACCCGAGCCATTTTGCATCACTTAGCCATCGAGACTATCGAGTTGAGAATTGTCGGGCCACGCTATTCTGCACCGTAGTGATCTTGCTATCATCATTGTGCCATAAGTCTGTCCCGTGCATATCTTACATACTTGTCTCATATCATATTTGGCTCGAGCATCAAGCATAGTGAAAAAAATAGAAAGAAAGAAAAGCTTTTAAGCAAAAGAGGAGAAACAAAGAGCTTGGAAGCAATAGCATTGAGCCATTTTGCATCGATATATCATCTTGGTCACCTCATACATAGCATAGTTGGGATTGAAGACGACACGTTTCTCTCATAGGTCGGTGCACAAGCGTATCTTGCCCATTTGATCTCTCTAGCATCCGTACAACAAGAGCATTTCCCGTGGTTACACATTTTGAGCTCACTCCTTGGTTGTGCAGATCCCATCTATCATCCGTGTGTGTGTTCCTAGTGATATTCTTAGGTTTGATCTATTTGCTTTACTTGCAATTTTGTGAACCTTCTCAACCTTATCGATATCTTGACTAACATTTGCTTGAAATTTTTGCCACCATCCTAACCGAGCTACTCCATAAGCTTTACTTGTCTACGTTTGAGAAACAAACCCGGTACCAATTCTCCTATTGTGGCATTGCATTGAGCGACACTTGATACATCCACAATCCTCGGAAAAAGTAACTTCGGTATTGTTTTCTCATTTTCCTACTCACCCCACTTGGTTATGATGGATAGGCCAAGTTCTTCGGCGAACCCACATTTCGAGGACCAAGGTGATGATCGCGACTTCGTCACCAAGAGCCACTTCTTCGTCGCGCAATGAGCTCTCCATCAAGAAAGTGAAGCCTTGCGTGAACACATCGAGCAACTCGCCACCGACCTTCGTCAATCGGAAGCAAGGAACCGCGACTACATCGACGCCAAGTTCACCACACAAATGGAAGAATTCCGCAACATGATCGTGCGACGCTCGTCTTCCTTAACCTCTTTGTCAAGACGGTGCCACTCAAGCCGCCGCTCAAGACGAGAATCTTCGGACTACTCCTCTTAAGATGCAAGTCCTCCACGAGCTCATTTTCCTCGACGTGATGACCCCCAAGATCGCCAAGCTCAAGAGAATCCATTCAAAGGCAATGGCTTACAAGACCGAGTCCGAGCACATGAAAGGGCGCGACAACAAGCACAAGAAGCAATGGAGCAAGATCAAATACCTCCACAAGTGCAACATCAACCACCTCAAGACGGTGATGCAACTCGACAAGCACAAGAGCGCTGTGAAGCACAAGCCGTCGAATGTGAAGCTCAAGCACTCGAAGCTTAATGCACACTCAACGAGGCCACTAGAGCCATCGAAGAGCGCAACTGCCAAGTCCGTGAACAAGAAGAAGCCGCTCGACTTGAAGAGCAACACAAAAGAAGAAACCAAGCGCACATGCCTCGTCCTCCTCCACGACAAGAGCGACATCATGAGGAACGAGCATTTGAGGACCTTCCTCCTTGTCAAGAGCAACATCAAAACTGCCACTATGACGAAGAACTCCGCTACGGCAAGCTCAAGTTCACCATGCCCAAGTTCTCCGGAAGCAATGATCCCGAAGAATATCTCTCATGGGCATTGAAGGTGGACAAGATATTCTGTCTTCACAACTATGACGAGGAAAATAAGATCACCATGGCCTCCCTCGAGTTTCAAGACTATGTCCTCATTTGGTGGGAACAAGTGATCGAGCGACAACAAGCAAGAGGCGGCCCACCAATCACAACTTGGACGCAAATGAACGATGTCATGAGAGCTCGCACTACTGGGGAAAATCCTAGTAGTAGCGTGGGTTAAATAGCTAGTAGTAGCGCGGGTGTCCGTGCTACTACTACGACGCTACAGCTAACTTGTACTAGTAGCGCGGGTGCGCCCGCGCTACTACTATGTCTGTTAGTAGTAGCGTGGGTGCCACCCACGCTACTACTAGTAATTTCATAAAGAAAAAATTCTCGACCCCGTGCATGCTGTCAATGGCAGCAATGGTTCGATCCGGCGTCGGTCGGGGTCGCTGGAGCTGCGGAAGGGCAGCGACAGACTAGATCCAGCACCGGCTGCTGCAGAGGGCACGGATCCATGGCCGAGCAAGGCGGTGGCGTGGGGCTTCTTTTCGCAGCCAAGGCAACGCGCTCCTGGTCGTCCATGGCGACGACCTGCACGGGAAAGGACATAAGAGGGTGAGTCAAACCAGAGGGAGAGAGAGAAAAAAGAAAAATGAGGGAGAGAGGAAGGAGATGGAGGTAGCAGCAGGGTTGGTCACCGGTGGTGAGGTGCTCCGGCATGGTGGCATGGAGATGCGGGGAAGACCGGCGAGCTCCGGGACGGCGGCGACGCGAGTCGGCGGCCTCTTTTTGGCGCCATAGAGGAGGAGGCACGCATGTGTAGGAGGTCCATGTGAAATCCTATGGAGAGAGAGGGGGGAGTGACGGGGCAGAGGAAGGAGATGGGGATTTCAAGGCTCTTTAAAAAACATGTAGTTAGTAGCAGCGTCAGTTTATAGCCCTCGCTACTACTATCAACTTAGAAGTAGCGCGGGTTTATACCCCTCGCTACTACTATGGCATGTCCCAGGGGACACGGTAGAGACCGCTTAGTAGTAGCGAGGAGTAAAAACCCGCGCTACTACTATCAACTTAGTAGTAGCGGTGGGTAAAAACCCAAGCTACTAGTAAGTAGCAGTAGCGAGGGGTATAAACCCGCGCTACTAGTAAGCGTCTGCCTATATGCTTTTCCCAAGTAGTGTCGCTTCGTGCCTACACACTACACCTGTGATCTTTTCAAGAAGTTGCAACTCCTCAAGCAAGGCACGAAGATGGTGGAAGAATACTACCAAGAAATGGAGGTTGCCATGATACGAGCCAATGTCAAGGAAGATGACGAGCAAACTATGGCACGCTTCTTGAACGGCCTCAACCACCAAATCAAGCGGATTGCCGACTTCCAACCATACTCCAACCTTCTTGAGCTAGTTCATCAAGTGACCAAGGCCGAGAGACAAGTGCAAGATGACTTCAAATACGCCAAGTACTCATCCAAGGCCTACGGCTCCTACACTCAAGCTCCCGCGACCTCGGCACCTCCTACCTCAACTAGAGCATCACCAAGTACCGGTGACAAGTCAAGTTCCAAGCAAGTTACGCCTTCCTTGACTCGTCCTCCAGCAAGCACCTACAAATCCAAGACTCCCTCATCTTCGGCGCCACCGAATGACCCCATCAAGACAAGTTCTATCAAGTGCTTCACATGTGGTCTCCGAGGACACAAGTCCTTCGAATGCACCAACAAGCAGACCATAATCTTCAATGATGATGGCACATACGACTCCATGAGTGAAGAAGAAATGGAAGCCCGAAGAAGAAATGGAAGCCCTTGAGCACGTGGCCACGCACCGGCATGTGAACAAAAATGAAGATGATCAAGTCTTTTATGACAATGATTCAAGTCCCTCTCTCGTGGTCTTCAAGGTCTTGATGCTCCAACACCACCAAGAAGAAGACCAACAGTGCCACATCTTCCACACCAAGGCCGGCATCAACGGGCGTTCCGTGAAAGTCATCATCGACGGAGGAAGTTGCCACAACTTGGCAAGTGAAGAGCGATGTTCCAAGCTGCACTTGGCCAAGAAGAAGCATCCTCGTCCCTACAAGGTGCAATGGTTGAGCGACTTCGGCACTATTCAAGTGGAGCATACAGTGCAAGTTTCCTTCAAGATCGGCGCCTAAGAGGACACCTTGGAGTGTGACGTGGTTCCTATGTCCGTGTGCCATCTTATCTTGGGAAGACCATGGCAATTCGACCGCAGCGTCATCCACAACGAAAGAACTAACCACTATAGCTTCAAGATGAAGGGCAAGGAATACGTGCTACGACCAATGTCACCAAGCCATGTGATCGCTGACAAGCAAGCATCCACACATCATGGAGATACTAGTGAGAGAGTGAACCACCACAAAGAAAGTGAGCTCCACAAGCCCAAATTGAGTGACTCTTCGCCAAGAGAGAAAAACTTAGTCCTCCTAGCCACAAAAAGAGAGATGAGAGAAGGGTGTGAGAACCCATCGAGTTCATCCACTATGTCCTACCATGCAAAGATGAGGTGGCAAAAACTAACACTCATAATCCTCTTCCTCTAGTGTTCTCTAGCTTGTTACAGGAATTCGCGGATGTCTTTCTCGATGAGCTACCTCCCGGTCTTCCTCCTCTACGTGGCATTGAACATCGGATCGACCTCATCCCTGGAGCACCCCTTCCGAACAAGGCTCCATACCGCGTCAACCCCGAAGAAACTAAGGAGATCCAACAGCAAGTGCAACAACTCATCGACAACGGTCATGAACATGAAAGCTTAAGTCCTTGTGCCGTTCCGGTTATCCTAGTGCCTAAGAAAGACAGTAGTTTTCGCATGTGTTCCGATTGTAGACCCATCAATGCTATCACCGTTCGATATAGGCATCCCATACCTCGCCTTGATGATATACTAGATGAGCTTAGCGTTGCCACTATTTTCTCAAAAATTGATCTCAAAAGTGGTTACTATCAAATACGCATACAAGAAGATGATGAATGGAAACCGCTTTTAAAACTAAATTGGGCTTGTACGAGAAGTTATTATGCCTATGGGTTTATCGGAAGCTCCCGGTACTTTCATGTATCTTATGCATTTCGTGCTTTGTCCATACATTGGAGTGTTTGTTGTGGTCTACTTTGACGAAATACTTGTATTTAGCAAATCCATCAAAGATCATGTAAATCATGTTAGGGCCGTTTTGCAAACTCTTCGCACGGAACGTCTTTATGCCAACATGAAAAAATGCACTTTTGGTGTTGACAAGCTTGTTTTCTTGGGTTTTGTTGTTTGTTCAAAGGGTGTCCATGTTGATGAGTCAAAAATTGAAGCAATTAAAACTTGGCCAAAGCCAACTAATTTGCAACAAGTGCGTAGTTTTCTTGGTCTAGCGGGTTTCTATCGTCGCTTTATGAAAGACTTTAGCACTATTGCTGCATAGTTGCATGCTTTGAGTAAGAAAAATGCACCCTTTGTTTGGGGACCGTTGCAGTCTACCGCATTTGATGAGCTCAAGTCTTTGCTTACTCATGCTCCGATTCTTGCTTTGCCTAACTTTGACAAAAAATTGAGGTTCATTGTGATGCTAGTGGTAACAGAATTGGTGGAGTTTTGATGCAAGAAAAGCGAGCCATTGCATATTTTAGTTGAAAACCTTTCCCGTGCTCAACTTAACTATCCCATCTATGACAAAGAATTGTATGCTTTAGTGCGTGTGTTAAATGTTTGGGAGCATTATCTTCACCCACATGAGTTTGTCATACATACCGATCAAGAGACACTTAAGTACCCTAAAGGTCAAACCAAGTTGAATAAACGACATGCTAAATGGAGTGAATTTATTGAATCGTTCCCTTATGTGATCAAGTACATTAAGGGCAAATAGAATGTTGTGGCGGATGCTCTTTCCCGCAAATGCATATTAATTACTCAACTTGAATTGAATTTTGTTGGATTTGATCATATCAAATATTTGTATGAGCATGATGTGACTTTTGCTACTCCTTTTGCTAAGTGTGTGACGCATACATCTTGGGAACGATATTATATCAATGATGGTTATCTAATGAGAGCTAACAAACTATGCATCCCCGAGTCTTCTCTTCATTTGTTACTTTTGCAAGAGGCTCATGGAGGCGGACTCATGGGGCATTTTGGACGCGACAAGACTTTTGCCACACTCTCGAAGAACTACTTTTGGCCCAAGATGTTCCGCGATGTCTCACGCTTCACCAACCGGTGCTCTACATGCCGCAAAGCTAAGTCACAATCTCAATCCCATGGTTTACATATGCCACTTCCTATTCCACATCAACCATGGAAGGTATTAGCATGGATTTTGTGCTTGGATTACCTAGAACTAAAAATGGCAAGGATTCCGTATTTGTTGTTGTGGACCGATTCTCTAAAATGGCTCATTTTATCCCATCAATAAGATAGACGATGCTTCACATGTTGCAAATATTTTTTGTAGGGAAATCTTGAGGTTAGACGGAGTGCCAAAAACAATTGTGTCGGACCGATACGCCAAGTTCTTAAGCTACTTTTGGAAGATGTTATGCGCCAAGCTCGGAATCAAGCTACTCTTCTCCACGGCATATCATCCTCAAACTGATGGCCAAACAAAAGTCACCAATCGGACGCTCGCCACTCTCCTACGTGTGTTGATCAAGAGAACAACAAGGAATGGGAGGAGTGCTTAC
Organism: Triticum aestivum; assembly: GCF_018294505.1. Lineage (NCBI taxonomy): Eukaryota > Viridiplantae > Streptophyta > Magnoliopsida > Poales > Poaceae > Triticum > Triticum aestivum. The sequence goes on from NC_057799.1 coordinate 285,723,299, forward strand.
CCATCACCGAGTACGCGTACAACCACGCAAGACACTTTACCACCGGCAAGTCCCCCCTCGAGGTTGTCTACGGCTTCAACCCTTTGTCGCCGTTGGACATCCTTCCTCTACCGCTACAAGAATGAGCGAACATGGACGCTGGCGCAAGAGCCACCTACCTCAAGAAGATGCATGAAAAAATACGTGCCACGATCGAGTGTCAAGTACACCGCCTTGCCTCCAAGCTCAACATCAACAAGTCACCGATGGTGTTCCAACCGGGCGATCTAGTATGTTTACATCTCCGCGAGGACCGCTTCCCCAAGGAGCGCAAGTCCAAGCTACTTCCAAGAGCCGATGGACCATTCAAGGTGCTCGCACGCTACAACGACAATGCCTACAAGATCAACATTCCACGTGACAAGTACAACATAAGCGACATCTTCAACGTCAAAGACTTGGCCAAGTACCATGGTGATGATGATCACGATCCGTGGACGGATCTCTCCCAATGGGTGTAAGATGGTGCGGAGCATCCCTCGTCCATCCACATGGACACTCCATCATCACCACTAGCACCGAGAGGACCAACGACATGGGCACGTGCATGCACCATCGAAACCGAGGTTAACTCCTTCCTCTTCGAGCTCCATTCAAATTCACACGAGACTTGGGTCCTACCTCAAACAGAAGTATTATGCGTGCTTAGGTACCAAAGTGATGATTATGAAGAGGCTAGCATGAGACCCAAGCACCTATGGACAAGGAGAAGGAAGAAAGGAACGAGAGGTACAAAGGAAAGGAGCTCCTGGACACCTCGAGTACCTGGACAGAAGGACCCCGGGTGCCTGGACAAGCAGCCGCGGGGAGGGCCAACTCCCCTGGACACCCTGGGTGCCCGGCCTCCTCGGCACCGGGTGCCCGGCCACCACCTGGGCCGCGCCCCTGGCCACCCCGGGTGCCCGGCCCTTCACCCAGCCGCCACCTGGGCTGCACCCTGGGTGCCCGGCCTTTGGCCCCGGGTGCCGGGCCCCACCTCCAGCCTCCACCCCGGGTGCCCGGCCACCTCAGCCACCAGGCCGCAGTGCCCCTGACCGGCCCGGGTGCCCGGCCCTTCGGCCCCGGGCGCCCGGCCACCTACAGCCGCACCACCTCCGGGTGCCCGGGCCCCTTTACCCCGGGTGCCCGGACCTCTCCGTGAATGCCTGCGTGTAATTGGGGCTTTGACCCTTGTGTCCCTCTCCTCCTCTCAAGAATATCAAAGTAGTGTTTAATATTTTTACATAACGAGCATCGAGGGTTTTAGGAGGTTCCGCATCTCCATGAGTAGCAACTACACCTATTTTTTTGGTATTTTGTGTTCCGTATCCGTAACTAAAGATAGAGAACAACTTAGAACGGTAAAAACTACTTAGTGATAAAACAAACAAGCACACACGAGAATATTCACCCCACACTATTGCTCATCGGCAACGGCGCTAGAAAAAGGTCTTGATAACCCACAAGTATAGGGGATAAATTGTAGTCTTTCTCAATAAGTAAGAGTGTCGAACCCAATGAGGAGCTAAAGGAAGAACAAATACTCCCTCAAGTTCTATTGACAACCGATACAACTCTACGCACGCTTAACGTTCGCTTTACCTAGAACAAGTATGAAAATAGAAATACTTTGTAGGTGTAAGAGATAGGTTCCCAAGATAATAAAACACACGTAAATAAAAACTAGGGGCTGTTGCGATAAAGAAACAATTAAATTAGTTTTAGTAGAGAGCTTTTTGTCACACAAGAAAGTTATTTGTCCCTAGGCAATCGATAACTAGACCGGTAATCATTATTGCATTTTTATATGAGGGAGAGGCATGAGCTAACATACTTTCTCTACTTGGATCACATGCACTTATGATTGGAACTCTAGCAAGCATCTGCAACTACTAAAGATCATTAAGGTAAAACCCAACCATAGCATTAAGTATCAAGTCCTCTTTACTCCCATACACAACAACCCACTTACTCGGGTATGTGCTTCTTTCACTCACACCACCCGCCATAAGCGAATCATGAACATATTGCAACACCCTATAGAGGGGATCCCTCACGCTTGCGTGAAATGGAGAGCACTATAGAACAACACCAATAATAAAACATACATCTCAAACCAATCATGATCATCAATCAACCCATAGGACAAAACGGATCTACTCAAACATCATAGGATAGCCACATATCATTGGATACTAATATATAGCATTGAGCACCATGTTTCAGTAGATATTACAGCGGGTAAAAGAGAGGTTACACCGCTGCATAGAGGGGGAGAGAGTTGGTGATGACAGCGGCGAAGTTGTTAGTGTAGAGCGTCATCACGATGATGGCCCCGGCGGCACTCCGGCGCCAGCGGGAGAGAGGGGAGAGAGCCCCCCTCCTTCTTCTTCTTCCTTGACCTCCCCCCTAGATGGGAGGAGGGTTTCCCCTCTGGTCCATGACCTCCATGGCGGAGGAGGGGCGGGAGCCCCTCCGAGATTGGATCTATCTCTCTGTTTCTCTTCTGTTTCGCGTTCCCGTTTTCTAGCCTTTCACCGTTTCTTAAATTCCCAGAGATCTGTAACTCCGATTGGGCCGAAATTTTAACATGATTTTTATCTGGATATAAGCTTTCTTGCGGCTAAAGGACACCTCCAACTGACCTACATGTGGCCACAAGCTTGCCAGGCGCACCCTAGGTAGGGGCGCCCCTTGATCTTGTGGGCCCCTCAGACATCATCTCGCATTGATTCTGCTTCCCAAAAATCACATATATTCGAAAATAATTCTCCATAAAAGTTTATCGTGTTTGGACTTCGCTTGATATGGATATTCTGCGAAACAAAAAAACATGCAACAACCAAGAACTGGCACTGGGCACTGGATCAATATGTTAGTCCCAAAAATAATATAAAATCTTGCCAAAAGTATATGAAAGTTGTAGAATATTGGCATGGAATAATAAAAAATTGTAGATACGATGGAGACATATCAGGTCCTTGCCGTGACAGCGTGGCGCTGTTTGGGTGTCAAAATTTTCCCTCGCTAGCTTGTCGCGCCCTCTAGGGATCGATCAGGGTGATCAGCCCGTCCGTGTGTTAAAGGCACGTCATCAGTTATTTCTTCATCAAACTCGGGCAGTAATCACCTGCGCTAGTAAGATTTAGGCGCGCTGTGGAACCATTCTTCGTGGTCTTGCTCGACCGAGAGTATTTCAACCCACTTGTCATTCAGTGCGTCCTGATTGGCTTGCAGCTACTGCTGCTTCCGCTTCATGGTCCTGGCGGTGGCCTCAAGGCGCCGTCGGAACCGTTCTTCCTCAAAGGGGTCCTGAGGGACTATAAAGTCCTCGGTACCGAGGCTCTCATCCTCCTCAGATTGGGGTAATGTTGTAGGGTGAAACCCTAAGATGGATCTTTTCACACTTGGAGGGGGAAAAGGGATGAGCAGCAAAGACACAAGAGGATTCACTCCAACAAAACCCAATCACACATCCACTAGAATAGCAAACACATAGATCCACAAGATTACAAGCACTAGGTAAAGTTATTCCACTCTTAAGAGATGAGGTCTTGATGATGGTAGTCTTCTCCAAGAGGAGGTCTTGAAATCCACAAGTGGATCCTCCCCTAAGAGGCCTTCATCTCCAATGGAGTGGTAGAAAGAGCAAAGCTCTCAAATATCTCACATATGTCTTTGCTAAGTCTAAACATAACCCTAGGTACAGAATATATAGGCTTGGGGCGAAGTGGATGAAGGGGAGGCCCAAAACACGATCTCGGACGGCCATCATGTAGGGTCCGTGCGCACGGGGTAAGTTGGGCCCATGCGCATGGTACACACCCGTGCGCACGGGGTGCTACAGCCGTACCTCCCTGTGTAGCCCGTGGGCACGGGGTCTCGAGGGCCTGTGCACACAGGGTCGCCTAGGACTTCCCGTCCTGCTCCTTTGGGGCTCCTTCTTCCTCAAGTTCTTGGGGGGCTTCTCCTACTCCCTGCTGATGCTCCTTAGCTGCTTGGGGGTGTTCCTCTTCGTACCTAATGATACATAGTGCATTTTGGTGAGGTAGCACCCAAGTTGCATTCTTGTCCATATGCATGTCAAGTAGGAAGGAGTTCACGTCGGTTTCCATTGCGCGTGCTTGAGCTCTTGTCATAGGCCCACGTGGTGCTTGATGCGTTGGTGTAGAGTCCATAGGAATGATGGAAGGATGCTCCGCATCATCGCACCCCCCCCTTGGGAGAGATCCGTCCATAGATCGTGATCTTGATGACCATGGTACTTGGCCAAGTCCTTGACATTGAAGATGTCGCTTACGTTGTACTTGTCACGTGGGATGTCGATCTTGTAGGCATTGTCATTGTAGCGTGCTAGCACCTTGAAGGGTCCATCATCTCGTGGTAGTAGCTTGGACTTGTGCTTGTTGGGGAAGTGGTCCTTGTGAATATGAAGCCATACGAGATCTCCCGGTTGGAACACCATTGGAGTCTTGTTGATGTTGAGCTTGGTGGCGATGCAATGTACTTGGCGCTCGATCGTTGCCCTTGTATCTTCATGTATCTTCTTGAGAAAGCTTGCCCTTGCACTGGCATCCAAGTTTGCACTTTCTTGGAGCGGAAGAGGTAGAATGTCCAATGGGAACAACGGGTTGAAGCCGTAGACAACCTCGAATGGGGATTTGCCGGTAGTAGAGTGTCGAGCTCGATTGTAGTCGTACTCGACGACGGGCAAGCACTCCTCCCACTCCTTGATGTTCTTCTTTGTCAACACGCGTAGGAGAGTAAATAGCGTCTGGTTGGTGACTTCCATTTGGCCATCGGTTTGAGGATGATAGGCCGTCGAGAATAGTAGCTTGATGCCGAGCTTGGCGCATATTGTCTTCCAAAAGTAGCTTAGGAACTTGACGTCGCGGTCTGACACGATGGTCCTTGGCACTCCATGCAACCTCATGATTTCCCTACAAAAGAGATTTGCAACATGTGAAGCATTGTCTATCTTAGTGCATGGGATGAAATGTGCCATTTTTGAGAATCGGTCCACAACAACAAATACGGAATCCTTTCCATTTTGGGTCCTAGGCAACCCAAGCACGAAATCCGTACTAATATCTTCCCATGGTTGATATGGAATTGGAAGTGGCATATGTAAACCATGAGATTGGGCTTTTGACTTAGCTTTGCGGCATGTAGAGCAACGTTGGTGAAACGTACCACATCGCGGAACATCTTTGGCCAAAAGTACTTGAAGAAGAGTGTGGTCTTGTCACGCCCGAAATGTCCCATAAGTCCTCCGTCGTGAGCCTCTTGCAAAAGTAACAAACAAAGTGAAGACTCGGGTATAGAAAGTTTGTTAGCGCGCATAAGGTAGCCATTCTTGAGATAGTAGTTCTCGCAACAAGTATGAGCAATACATTTGGCATAAAGAATCGCAAATGTAGGATCATGCGCATAAAGATCTTCAAAATGCTCAAAGCCAATAACATTCAACTCAAGTTGAGTAACTAAGATGTACTTTCGAGAAAGAGCATCCGCCACAATATTTTCTTTACCCTTAATGTACTTGATCACATAAGGAAAAGATTCAACAAATTCACTCCATTTAGCATGCCGTTTATTCAACTTGGTTTGACCTTTAAGGTACTTTAGTGTCTCATGCTCGGTATGTATGACAAATTCATGTGGGCGA